>NW_017731375.1:2883141-2889126 GCF_001890085.2 Hipposideros armiger | reverse complement strand
TCTGCCTCTGTTTCCCTAAGTGTGTGCCTCTGTCACTCTCTGTCTCTTTGTGGGTGCTTCTCTTTCTAAATCTGTCTCAATGTGTCTCTAGAGAGATAGATAGGTTGGTTGATAGATGGGTAGGTACCCTTGATTCTGGCTCCAGAGTGCTGGAACGGAGAGGAAAGCCCCCTTCCTTTAGGAGGCGGGATGTAAAGTGAACACCAAAAGGTGGATGGGATTTGGATGAGCTGAGAGGAGGCGGGAGGGCCCACAGGTGGGAGAAGAGTCTAGAGTAGGTGAGACTGAGCGGGCGTGTCTTTGCTTGTTTCCCTTCTTCTTTGGACATCCCAAGCCTGGAGCTCATCACCAGGGAAGAGGCAAGAGGTGCGTTAGGGCCTCTGGTTTGGTTGAAAGCAAAGGCAGCTCAGTCCTTCCATGCGTGCACCCTCATTCATACCTGCCTTATCTGTCCCCACCCCCCAGAGTTGCACCAAGTGGGCTCTCAGTTACCTGAGTGAGGGTGAGGGCTGCCTCCCAGGACCCCTCCCCCCCCGCTTCTCCTCCAGGATTCACCTTCAGTTCAGGGCTGCTCTTTAAAGGAAGAACTGAAGGAATAGGCAAAGAGGCGGAAGAGATGCCTGGACCATAAACTTGAACCTAAAACAGAGCAGGCTGGACCGGCTAGCAGAGTGCTCCTGGTGTGCTTAGCAGGCAGTGATGGCGGCTGGGGACGTAGGCTATGGACAGTGGGCAGAAGGTGCGGGGGTGGAGAGGAGGCCAGCGGCGTCCTGGGCTGAGTGGACAGCAGGCTCAGGATGCCGGCTTGGAAAAGCACAGCGAGCGTGAAGACTGTTCAGAAGTATCCAGGGTGCAGGTCTGGGGTCGGGGTGCTGGGGAGTTAAGCCCAGAGACGTAAGCAGTGCCAGAGACCATGATCCTCTGGTACTTGTCCCTGAAAACCTCACTCTAGGGGCGGCCGAGTGGCTCGGTTGGTTAAGAGCGTGAGCTCTGAGCAACAGGGTCACCAGTTCAATTCCCACATGAGCCAAGTGAGCTGCGCCGGAGCTTAGCTGCCACTGAGCTGCCAACAGGTGGCAGGATGGTTCAGCTGGTGAGAACACAGTGCTCCTAACAACAANGCCCATGTTACTCCAGTGTAACCTCCTCTTAAATTAATTACATCTGCAATGACCCTGTTTACAAATAAGGTCACATTCTGAGGCACTGGGGTTAAGATTTCAACAGATCGTTTTGAGGGGACACAGTTTAACCCATAACACCTCTATGAGTCAGAATTCTGGAAACGCCATGGGCCTCTTCATACAGATGCTTGTTCAGTCTTGATGTATTATCTGCTCATGGACAGAGCAGAGGCTGGCCGAGCTGGCCGGACAGGAGACCAAGACCAGGGAGACGTGACCTGTCCTACATGCTCACAGCTAAGGTCTCCAGTGAGAGCAGGGGAGACTTTAGGCTCCCCCCACCCCAGCTCCGCGAGCATCCCCTGTCCACCCAAATCCCCCTTTCATGCAATCCTGAGGCTCTGGTGACAGCCACAGTAACTCATTTCAGGAAAATAGGCAACACTATGGTGTCAGGCCTTTGAAAGCCTCCCTACTATTTCTCCTGGCTCTGAAGAAATAGCCTTGATCATGAACGCCCAGGGGTCCCTCACAGAAAAAAGGAATGAGTCATTCGGCTCTACCTAAGAGCTCAGACTCAAGGACCCCTTGGCCTTTTGTAGAAAATGCGACATGGTTTTCAGGTGGTGGAGGAAAGGCAGCTGAGCAGGAGTCTGGAAATCCACTTCCCATGAGCTTCCTCTTTTTAGCTAAACCCGAATCAGCAGCCTCTGAGACAGACCTGGAATTCAGGCCTGCAGCTGGCGCCCACGTTCACGGATGGGGTGCGAATCCATGCCTGGGGGTCGGCCACAGAAAGGACAAATCGCTGTAGTGCTCATTTACTCAGACACTCGCCTCCCACCTGCACCCCCAAACGCCCCCCCTCCCCCCTCGCCGCCACTTCTCATCTGTCCAGCCTTCGTCAGTTCTGATTCATTTTGCATGTCTAATCCTGGGGATGTGACCGAGGTTAGGCAGAGGACAGTGGGCTGGGGTTTTCATCCAACAGCTTTGACACTCCAGACAAGTTCAGGAAATGCGCCATGCTGATATGAGGTGTTTTAAGCCAAGCTCCCCAGAAAGCCTCAGTGTTGGCAGGAGCGGGGTCCTCCTAACGCTTCCCCTAACCCGCCAGAAGCTGGAGGGGCTCAAAAGTAGTAGGAACACAAGACGGAGAAATGTTTTTTCCTGGGGAAAGGGTAAGAAAAGGGGTGGTTTTGTCTAGAACTCTAGCCAGCTCACATGTTCTGAGCATTTCCTATGTGCCATGTACGCTTCTAAGCATTTCACTTGTATAATTTCATTTAATCCCCACAACCACCCTGGGGTAAATAACATTGCCCCAGTCAGCAGATGAGGGAACTGAGACAGGGCATTTAGGTCCTTTTCCCAAGGCCAAACAGCTAGGAAGTAGCAGGCGCGGGATTCGCTCCCAGACGGATGCATGAACACAGAGCCGGATCTACGCCACCTCGCCCTGCTCCAGCTCAGGACAGAAAGGCTGCCCTCGAGTAGAAAGTCACTCAAAGGGGGCATGTTTGTTATGTTTCTCTCTGTCTATAAGAGAGACTACCCACAGAAGAGTCCAAGAAAGAGCAGTTGAGAAGACAGCTGGCGCTTCAGCGAGAGCCGGGAAGCCACTTCCCCTGTGGGGATGGTGAAGGAGTCACTGCCGCTAGGAACTGTCCCCAGGGGCGAGGCAGCCACCCAGGGCCAGGGGAGGTCCCGTATTGCCCGCGGACAGGGGCGAGACGAAATGGCCTCTTAAGTCCTGAGGGTCTTCCTGCTCAGGACTCCAAAGTGCTGCCTCGGACCTCCATCCACAGAGAAACCTGACTAATTCTATTTCCCCCACAACCTTCTTTTCTGCCACTCAACCCACCCCCCTCCCCGACCCCTGGCTCCGTTCCTCCCCACCCCACACATCCCCAAAGCTGCTCTTGCCCTCTGGGCTTTGAGGGGCAACGGTGTGAGATCAACCCAGACGACTGTGAGGACAACGACTGCGAGAACAATGCCACCTGTGTGGATGGGATCAACAACTACGTGTGTGTCTGCCCACCTAACTACACAGGTAAGGTCCCCTGACACCTGAGTGGGGACTGCTGTGTGTGGTGGCGGGGCAGGGGCGTTATGCGCTAAAGTATCATTTTCTTAGCTTTTTCCAGGGACCCCACCGTGGACAGAGCCTTGAATTCCCAAAACCCCGTGAGGGGCTCCCAGAGGCCCCAGCCCTCCTCGTCCCACACCCCACCCCCACAAAGCACTAGCCCCTTCCCACCTTGAAGCAGGTTCCCAGGGCCTTTTCAGCTGTCTGTTCATTGAGCTAATGGCCATGCCCTTCCCTGGGGAACCTGGAGGCCCAGGGGTGTGGGGGGGTAATAGAGAGGCACTTTGCATTGTGTTTATGATTTGTTCAGGTCTAGTCAACCTTCTCTGGAAATCTACATTTTCCAGACCCTGTGCTGGAAGCTGGAGATACAAACACAGGCACGACAGAGCTCCTTCTCATAAGGAGCTCATCCTCAAGTAGAGACAGAGATTCCTGTCGGTAGAATGAGAACATGACACTTCCCTGTAGCCCAGGGGGTCATGGGGTCACAGAGGAGCCTAGCCCAGTGGAGAATGAAGGGGGCCTCCCACAGGAGGCTATTCCTCAGGACAGTGGCTCTACCCACCCACCTCCAAAGCAACACCGGTATTTCCTATAATAACAGCCCCTAATGAGAAGCGTTAAACACACCATTAGATTATGAAGCAAAATGCGACCAAGTTGTACAAACGGCCTACTTCATTATAGGCTCAACCTACAGTGGCCTGTGCCAAACTGGGGTTCCATGAATTCCATGAATTCTTTGAGACAAAACGCTCCATGAGCACCGCGTATAATAATAGCCCTCTTCTTGGAGCCCACGATACAAATTAGCATGTTAGACGTTCTGACAAGTCCTGCTTTAAAGAAAGCCGCTTAATATTGTCAACTTATTTGATCTCAGCTTCCCTCCTACCCTACCCCAACACCATTACCAATGCAAATACACTGTGTTGCAAGAAACGCATCTCAGGAAATATTAGCCTGAGGCCAGGGTGAAGAGAAGGACCGCGCAACCCAGGGACTCACACACCCTCGCCTGGTGGAGCCCGGCTGAGCGTCAGGGGTAAGGTGGGAGGTGGGAAGATGTGCACGGTGAGCAGAAGCAGTCCTGAGGCCTGCAGAGAGGGAAGGCCAGTGGCCTCAGGATCCTGTGCCTCATGCATACCTCCACCCCAACAGCCACGCATCCCCGCCAAGCCCTGGACACTGCGGGAGTGTGCCGAGGCCCCCAGAAAACCATCTACCTGATCTGGGCTTCCCGGGCTCCCAGAGAAGGCTCTGTCCTGGGAGAAAGTGCAGGGTGACCTGCCGAGGGTCAACCTTCCCCGTGACATACATCTTCCATCTTCCGAGAGTGTCATTACAGCCAAGCGGAATTAGCAACAAGCAGCACTCATTGTGCACCTGCTACACGCAGAGCCCTGAGTTCGCTACTCGATTGCCAAAGAAGCCTAAGGTGTGCCCTCGCCCCAAGGGCTTCTGGGACATCTTGTACCTAAGACGAGAGGAATCATAGAGTTAAATCATTGGTCCAAAGGAATCTTCTCAGGGCCAAAGAAGAGAGTAAGCATCCCAGCTGCTAAGAAGAAAGAGAAGGCAGATTGGTCAATGTCAGCTTTGGGACAGAGGGCTTGAACTGAATTTTCGGTGGGCAAAGGAGCAGTGGGAGGGGCTGAGGGAACACTTCGGACGTGGCTCCCTGCCCCCACGGAGCACCGCCTGTGTCTGCAGCTGACCAGGGTGCCCTTCTGGTTTGGTGCGCTTTGTTCCTGAGGATGGGACGGCGTGGCTTTGTCTGTCCCAGGTCCCACACAGACACCTGTCCACTTCCCTGGGTCTCTCCACAGAGAAGGAAGAGGTAGAGGCTTGTAAGAACTCAGGCTCTCTGTGGGCTTGAGCGCCTGGCAGCCAAATGAGGACAGGCTAGGGGTCAGCTTGTCCCCACCCCAGCGGAGAACAGATCCCAGAGCCGTGTCTGGCCTTCATCCCCTCCCCAGCCACCCTCCGGATCCTCCTCTGAGCTGCTCCCCGGGAGCCGCAACCCAGGCAGCCTTCTCACATCCCCCACCCCACCCCCACCCCGAGAGACCGTCCACAGCGAGTCTTCCTCTCCAAGATCGCTCTCCCCCTGGTGTGACCTGGTGGAATTTGAGGTGCACCTACTGCTTACCTCATCCCTGCCATCCTGTGTCACCCCCCCCCATTCCCAAAACACCCTTTCAGGTGGTGTGAGCTTGCAGGGCTGATATGCCAGGCCCATCCCTAGGCATTTATGACCTGCTGGGCACTTCATGGCTCTTGTGAACTTCAAAGGGAATGTTTCCAGAGACCAGAGCTTTGAATGCCTTTCACAGCTTCTTCTCTGAGAAAACCCAAGGGGCTTACTTATCTGTAACAGGTGAACTCTGCTGCTAAGCCAGGAATGCCCCTGGGCTTCCCCCAGGCCACCCATTGACCCGCTTACGTCTCTGTTGTCATGGCCTGCTTATTTGTAGATCTCCCCCGCTAGGCCATGGGGAGGGCAGGGGATAGGACCAGGCTGCTGTTGTGTCCCCTGCACCTGGTGTGGTGCCTACCACCGAGGAGGTGCTCAATATAAACAGGTGTGGAATGAAAAGAACAAATAAGCATAGCTCAAGGTCAGGGTCTGGCACCCTGTGGCTTTAGCCGCATCAGCCTCAGAATGACGGAGTGAAACAAACAAATGATGGTGCTACGACAGTACCCAGGAGACATCCTGGAAACTTCCCATTGTCTCTGCTAGGGGAACCGAGGCAGACGTTC
>NW_017731375.1:2879875-2881466 GCF_001890085.2 Hipposideros armiger | reverse complement strand
TCCCCAAAAAAAAATCTTTAAAAAGAAAAGCCAAAAACACCTCACTCTACTGTAACCAAGGCCCTTGAGTTCTAGGACAAATACAGAAAAGAAAGAAACCAGTCTAGCTTCTAAAACCTTGAGACCATATATTTATGTACTACATCTAGAATCCTGAGGTCTACTGGCCAGTTCAATAATGTGGATTTTTTTTTTTTTTAGTCAAAAATCCCTCCTCCCAGTGCACCATTTTATAATTTTATCCCCCTCCCCGCTCCCGTCACCATAACAACCCGCATCACAAGGCAGGCTGCAGGAACATCAACAAGAGACCTTCCCCAAGTTTGAAGGTGTTTAGCCTTGGAGATTTCCTTGTGTGCTGTTCTAATGAGGTCTCCATAGGAGAGATAGCACTGTACGGCTACCTGCGGCAGAAACACTGACATAATAACATGCCGAAGCACTGAAAAGAGTAATGAACGTGACCCACAAACACTGAAAATCATCACAGAAGTAAGCATCACCGTGACCAGTATGCGCTGAGAACTCACCGTGTGTCCGCACGGCACGTTAACTGCACTTAACACTCAGCAGTCCTAGGACGTAAGAGGCTGTTTGTTACCCGCCCCCTGGGTGGGGTGAAGCGAGCTGCCTGGGCACATGTGCATGGGGAGTGTTGTGGCCAGGAGTCAGTCCAGGCCTGACTGAGTCCTCAGCAATCTCTGGAGGTGCCTGGTGTCCTGGAAGCAAGGCTGCCACTTGGTTACGCCACCCACATCCAGAGTACTAACTAGGTCAAATCCCTATGAAAATCGCATCAGCCTTACAACTTGAGAAGAAAGAGAAAGGCAAAGCCTTTGAAAGCCATAGGGAATGCACATCATCACAGCAGAGGCTCAGCTTTAGCTGCTGGCGAAATGTTGTGTAGATTCTCACTTTTGGAAGCGAGGCCTGCGCGCTAGCAGCGTGAGCATCACATGGGAACTTGTTTGGAATGCGAATTCCCGGGCCCCTGCCCAAAGCAGAAGCTGCGCTAATGAGATCCCTACGTGCGCCTCCAAGTTTGAGACGCGCAGGTGTGGAGAGCACTGTGGCATTGGCAAGGAGGACGTAAACACATTTGCCTCCAGACCACCACTGCTTCACTCATTCCGCATGGAGACCTCATCAGTAGCCTTGAGCTCCATGCTTAAAGGGCAGGCCCTGACCTTGTAAGTATGAGCAGCTGCTGTTGCCTTGGAGAAGGTCCTACAGCTTGAGTAGCTCTGCAGGTGCTTAGAATTAGCAGAGGTCCGGACTGGGGCCCACTGAGCATGCGCCCCACCAAGGCATCCCTGACTCGTGCCTTTAAAAGACTGGGGGTGGGAACTGTGATGAGAGAGCCCGCTCACTCTGCGGCAGCAGTAGGTCACAGGTTTCAATTCTGCCAGTCAAATAAGCAAAGGCAAACGGGTCATAGCTCAGCAGACTGCACAGTTGTTGAACTCGTCCCCTTCCAGGGACATCCCGGTCCCTGAGTGCCTTACCTAGCCATGAACCCACAGCCTGCACCAGGCTCTACCAAAACGGATGATGCCAGGATCCCCTTATAATTCCAGCCATTTCTGTCCAC
>NW_017731375.1:2867157-2878935 GCF_001890085.2 Hipposideros armiger | reverse complement strand
GGTGGGCTTGATGAAGCACAGGTTGTTGAGTCCTCCCCCCCAGGAACCCCCAGAGTTTCTTATTCCCTGGGCCTGGGGTGGGATGCAAGAGTCTGAATTTCTAGTAAGTTTCCAGGTGATGCTAGTGCTGGTTCTCTTTGAGAACCACGGTCCTAAGACGTCCACTACATGGAATGACTTAACTTCCGTCTTAAGCGGTACATTGTTTTGCATGGAAATTTGTTGTTTTATATTGTAGGCCTGTAAGTCTTAGGAATTACTCATAAATCTGTCCAAAGAAGAGTCTAGTAGGCATCCAGGTATGATCAAGTTTGAAACCCCGAGCCACACTCGGGGTTACCGCTTTCTGGCAGTGAAAACCTGTTAGCTCTAGAAAGTGGTGGGTCCAGCCCAAATCTCAGTGAGTCCCAGCCTGTGTGCTCAGCCTGGCTCCTGCAAACAAGGTGCCTCGTGGGAGGCAGGCAGAGTCGAAGTGCAGGGACCAGAGGCTGCGGACAGCCGGTGACAGCGACTGGGGGGCCAGCCTTTGCGGAGCCTGTGGCATTTGAGGGGGAGCTAGGAGCCTGGGTGCAGAGGAGGAAGGCGCGGCCGCCGGGACAGCCTGTGGAGCAGCCGGGTTTGCTGTGTTCCAGGTGCGAGTGTGCCCCTGGCTACAGCGGGAAGCTGTGCGAGGTGGACAGTGACGACTGCGTGGCCCACAGGTGCCGCCATGGGGCCCAGTGCCTGGACGCGGTCAATGGCTACACGTGCGTCTGCCCCCAGGGCTTCAGGTATGTAGACGGGCCCTCAGGAAGGTGCCATCTGGGCCAGATGCCAGGGGCCAGCGTGCTGGTGACCAGTGGGCCACAGCGCCCCCAGCCCTGCGTCTCCGAGGCACTTTTTCCCCCACACCTTCCTCAGCCCTCCCAAGTCCCCGCGCAGGTGTTGGGAACCCCATGTTGTAGACTGAGAGAAGACCTGCCCAGGTACCTCCACATGGGAGGTGAGGTCCAGCTCCCATCATGTCACACTTGGGCACCGATTCTATGGAATGGGACATGCCACCCCCTCAGGGCACAGCTTGCAGGGTGGGGGAGCCCCAGGGCCACACCGGCAGGAATCGTCTTTCTTGGCTACAGAACGAAAACAATATGGTGCTCAGTGGCAGGACAGTGGAGGTGAACGGAAGGGACTGGGGTTGCTCACTGGACTCAGTGATGCCAAGAGAGCAAGCGGAGATGGGAGGCAGTGGCCAGATGGTCAGCGGAGGCAAAGGCCTGGCTTCCAGCTCTGGTTCCCACACTGACTGGAAGGGAAGGGCACAGGGGTGACTGCACGGGAGGCAGGGACCACACGGAAGCGGGGGTCAGACCAGCGGCAGTTTTGTGTACATCAGTACTCACTGGGTGGCATAAATCCAGCCAGGCAAGCGAGCCGTGGTCATAGGCTGGGAATGAGACCCTGGAGGGAGCCCGAGCTCTCCAGACCGGTGGTTCCAAAGCCTGGCTGAGACCATCCTCATCAGAGGCCTGCGAGCCCCACCCCACAGCTGCTGAGTTAGAATTGGGGGGTGGAGCAGAGGGGCTGGGGTCTGCACTTTTTATAACACTTTTAAACTGGGGTAAAATGTTCACACACTGTACTATCTTGGTCATTTTTAAGTGTACAGTGCAGTGGCATGAAGTACATTTGCGTTGCTGTACACCCTCCAGAGCTTTTTTTTATCTTGCAAAACTGAAAGTCTGTACCCATTAAATTTTGACACCCTATCATTCTACTTTCTGTCCCGACAAACTTGACCTAATATCAGTGAAATCATATCACATCTTGTTGTGACTGGCTTATTCCTCTGAGCGTCATGTCCCCGAGGTTCATCCTGTAGCACGTGACAGAATTCCCTCCCTTTTCAAGGCTGAATAATTCATTTTGTGTACAGACCACATTTTGTGTGTCCATTCATCTGTGCATGGATGAGAATCTGCACTTTTAACGAGTTCATCCTAGGTGATTCTTACGACACAGGGGAACGGAGCTGTAATCCAGCCCGATTATTTCCAAAACGGGGGAGCTGGGGCTTGGAGAAGGAAGAAGACTTGCCCCCACTAGCGGCAGGGCTGGCGCCACGCCCTGAACCTAGTCCTGACTCCCATCTCGCTCCCTCCTCCCTGCGAGGGGCTCTTTGGCGGAAATGACTGGTCTCCTCTCCCCCGTTTCCAGCGGGCTCTTCTGCGAGCACCCCCCGCCCATGGTCCTGCTGCAGACCAGCCCCTGCGACCAGTACGAGTGCCAGAACGGGGCCCAGTGCATCGTGGTGCAGCAGGAGCCTGCCTGCCGCTGCCCGCCGGGCTTCGCCGGCCCTCGGTGTGAGAAGCTCATCACCGTCAACTTTGTGGGCAAGGACTCCTACGTGGAACTGGCCTCCGCCAAGGTCCGGCCCCAGGCCAACATCTCCCTGCAGGTGCGCCCCAGCCCGCCCAGCCCTCGGAAGTAGCCCATGCTCCCTGAGCTCTGATTGTTCCGACAGCAGCGTGGACGCCCCCGATCGGAGCGGTCCTGCCCCTCCCCCACAGCTTCGGGGACCTGGGCTGGCTCTGTCCAGAGGGTTCCATCGACAACTGGCCAGCTCTCACGGCTACCAGCTCCCTCCACTTCCAGCCTCATTCATTCATTGCTCTAGGAAATAGTCATTCAACTATGATATGCTAGACACTGTGCTAGACGGTGAGAATTCAATAGTGGACAAGGCAGGCCAAGCCCATTGCCTGGGCCTTGCTGGGGAGGGGGAACCCCGGAGACCCAGGTGGAGGGTGCAGGCCAATTAGTGGTGTCTGCCATGTGTCCTCCTTTTGGTTATGGCCACACTAGCCCAGCCTTAAGCTTATGGAGAAAATACTCATTCAACAAAGACCCTTTGGGGCTGCAGAAATGCACAAAAAGTTCAAACTGCCTCACCTTGTGGGGCCTACAGCCCAGTGGGCGGGCCTCTGAGGGGAGGCTGGCCCTGGGCGCCAACAAGGAGGAAGCTCTGGCTGCCATCGCCCACTCCTGGGTCCTCATCGTCCTCCTGCCTCCCTCCCTCCGTCCCACCCCCCTGGGTCCCAGCTGGCCAGAGCAGCACCCAGACACCCCCGTCCTATCAGACTACCTGCTCCACTCCCCATTCCTTCAGGCTGCACCTGTGCCGGGTGGTGGCAGACTAGTCAGAGGACCCAGCCCTGCAACCGGGCTCCCGGCAAATCTGCGCCCTCCGGGCGGCAGCTCCTGAAACCAGTGGGTCTCGGCCTCGGCCGTATATTAGAATTACATGGAGACCTTCTCAGATTGTCTTTTCCTGGGCCCCGCCCCCAGAGACTCATGGGTACTTGGTTTGGGGTGAAGCCCAGACACTGGTGTTTTTAACAATTCCCCAGATGACTCTTAGCACAGTGCCCGGTTCATAGGAAACACTGAACTCAATGGTAATTGTCAGCATTTTGTTTATAATTATTATTACACTTTATACAGAGAGGCTGAGGCCCTGAGAGGTGCAGGGACTTGGGTGGGATCACGCTGCGTATCAGTGGGAGAGGCTAGGTTAGAGCTCAGGGCCCCCGACAGGTAGGTATGGAGGTTTAAACGTAACAGGATGGGTGCTCGATAAATGTTTGCAGAGTTGAATGACCCCATCAGCATTTGCTGGAGTATAAGTACAGGCCTTACTCCTGGGAATTCCGTCTAAACGGAGGGGTAAATTGGGACATGGATTCCAGGGGTCGTTCAGAAGATGCCACCTGAAGAGGGCTCTGAGGCGGGGTGGGGAGGTTAGGCCTCAGGGGAGCCCTAACCCACATGCCTCTCTCCAGGTGGCCACAGACAAGGACAACGGCATCCTTCTCTACAAAGGGGACAACGACCCCCTGGCACTGGAGCTGTACCAAGGCCACGTGAGGCTCGTCTACGACAGCCTGAGCTCCCCGCCAACCACGGTGTACAGGTAAGGCCCGCGGTCCCTCCGGTGCACGGGCCCCACGTGTGCCCACCTGCTTCCAGCCCTGCCGGGGTAATCGGTGCCCCGTCTCCCCGGCCCCCCAACAGACACACCGTTCCTTTCTTGGAGTGGCAGGCGGGAGGGAGAAAGGTGGTGCTGGAGGTAAGAGGCAGGAGAGGAAGGCAAACCTGTGGGGCGATGACACCTCGTTACTGTAAGATGAATGGCCAGCTGGCTACTCCTGCAGGAGCCCCAGCTCCAATAGGGACGAGGCTGCTTAATGAGATGCCCTTTTCAAAATGTCACTCTAATCTTTTATTAGTTTAAGAAAGAAAACAGGGAGATTAGCATGCACTTCAAGGGGAAGACGTTCCACAGCTCAGAGGGAGGTAGGACTGTTCAAAAGTGACTTTCAAACTGTTGTGAAGGGCAGTTTTTCGGAAACTTCACTCCTTCCGGCAGCAGCCCTGAGTTCTGCAGTATCAGTATCGGCATGTCAGCTGTGCTATTACTTTAACACGCTGCCTCACATCAGCTGTGAATCTGCTCCCGTCTTAAATTAGCTTTATCTTAAGTAATGTCATCTGTGAAATCAAGGATGTGCTACTTTAGAGATGGTACACTTTTGGTCTACTTTTCAGTAAAAGTAATCCTAAACTACTAAAGTAAAAAGTTATTGTCGTTATACATATTTTTGTAATAGTTACAAAAATGACTGCTAGTAGATATATCTATCTGTCTGTGTTACACCTGAAATCAAGTTAAACGGCTGGTGAGGAGAGCAGGTGAGACCCACATCCAGAGGCCGGCCTTCCCCTCTGGAAGCAAGAGTACATTTGATAAAGATTGGGTCAAGAGCAGCCATTTTCAGACTATTTTCCCCCAGTCACTACATCCTTTCTTCAATCGGAACTTTTATATTTTATATTGAGCTCAAGGACATGTACAGAGAAGCAAAGCCGTGCTGGAGGGAGCTGAGCTGCCCCGCCTCACACCTCTCATGGTGGCCCCCAGTACACCTCCCGCAAACCCTGGTGACAGCCATTAGTGAAACCAGTGGCTCTCGAAGCGCGGTCCCAGTGCAGTGGCACCTAGGAGCTTGGTAGAAATGCACCTGAGAGCCCACCCCATGCGCGCTGGGGTCGGCGGGCCTCTGTGTGTTAAGGAGCCTCAGGGTGGCTGACGCATGAACTGGGAAGTGCTGGCTCACGTGCCGTCCTTCCCGGGGAAGGAGCCGTTTGCAGTGGGTCTTGAAGAAAGGGAAGAATTAGTGTGTGCAGGGAGAGCAGGGGGGCCCACAGGCTGGGAGGGCAGCAGTGACGAGCCAAAGGCAGCGAACGGAAGGACCGTTCGGAGGGTGGGTGCGGAGAAGACCAGCCAGGTAGGACAGTCAGGGACAGTGGACGTCAGAGGAGCTCATGCTGTGGCCTCAGAGCTCCCTGCAGGCAGGGCTTCCTAATGTGTGTTCCTGGGCCAGGTGGAGGGGACAGAGAACCCAGGGCAGGCCTGTGGTGTCAGACACATCGAGTTTGAACAAGTTATTCAACCTCCTGCCTCAGTTTAGCCCCCTGTGCACGGTGGGTAATATCAGATATACCTGTGGGGTGTGGTTGACAGTTGTGGTTTGAGAAAGCGCTTGGCCAATTCAGCCTCCACGTGGGCATGTCAAGGACGGGAGGTGGCAGCTAGGCTTCAGGGCCACCGGGCTCTGTCCAGAGCTTGGGGACCTCCCCCAGCAGAGCCCCGCCCTCCCCACACCGACGTTAGTTCTGGGTGGGGTGGTAAAGGGGTGATGCTGCCTGGAGGACATTGGAACACTCTGCTGTCGCCTAAATCAGGGCCAGGGGAATGAAACGGGAACTGGGAAGATTGCCATGTCCTCCAGCCCTCATCAGGGAGTCAGGTGAGGGTTAGCGGGGGGGGGCTTGGAGAGACCCCAGGCCCTTCCTCCCATCTGTGCGAGGAACCCAGGGAAGGGTGCCCATGCCTACAGCCTCATACCAAGCCCTTCAGCACACCATCCTCAAGTGCCCAAGTCTCCACAAATCCCGTATTAAAAATGGTTGTGCCTCAGACACTTTTCCCTGAGGCAGGCCTGGCTCTGGACCAGTAGCACCCTGTTCACCGTCTCAGCAACCATCTCGCAGGTGTGGGGGCCGCAGAGTTAGTGGCGAGGTGTGGGGGCCACAGAATTAAACAAAACAGTCCAGGGAACCAGACGGGCATGTGAACAGGCAGCCATCCCACAGGCAGAATAAGACAGGTGTCACCGCGACGCCAGCGCATGCTGTGGGGACATTGAAGAAGGGGCAGACATTCCTGCTGAGTATATCAGAGAGGGCTCCCTGGAAGAGGAGGCAATGTTTGAGCTGAAGTTTGACCTATGGCTGACAAGCCCCATCTGTTTGCAGAGAAGAAACTGGGCTTCCTGTAGGGCTGGGAGGGGTTGGGGTTCGTGGAGGGCACAGGCCAGGCTGACCAGCCGCTGACAGGGCCAGGAGGCCATCCCAGTGTCAGCCTTTGTGGAGGCCTCTGGCCTCCTCAGCCACAGAACCAGGACCAGGGCACTAAACTAAAGCTGGCCTAATCAGGGGAGTTGGCAGCCTGCAGACTTCTGGCCACTGAGGCCCCGCTGACCAGCCCCCAGAGAGAGGCCAAGCAGCCGGCCCAGAGCAGCCAGATTTCATGGCTTCCCTCATACGGGGGCCTGACAGTGTTCATTGGCCCAGCAGCACTCACAGATGGTGAGGAGGGCACCTCGGGCTCTGTTCCAGGCTCCAGGGCAAATACACCAAGAAGCCCACTCCCTGCCCCAGTGTGGGGACAGGCTGCACTAACCCCAGGTCCCCAGACTTGTCAGATGCGTTAGGCATGATTTCCTACACGCGAGGCTGCGAAGCTAAGGTGACAGACGGAAGGAAAGCGGGCTAGGGTCCAGCAGGGAGTGGTGGGGACCGTCCTAAGGGACAGCTGATCTCAGCTCTAGCATATGCTGCCATGTGGGAATGTGGGTTCTCAAGACACACTAGAAATTCAGAGTTTCTCTGTGCAAACCTCCGTGTTTAAATGTCGGCCACTTTCAAACACCACGAGAGCCTTTTCTGGCTTGCAGTGCATTCTCCCTGAGTCTGAATTACCACAGTCCCATCCTTTGCCAAGGTCTTTGTCTCCTTTGATCCTCACCACAGGCCCAGGCAAGTGTCTTCACTCCTATTTTAGGCTCGAGAACCCTGATGCTCAGTCAGATGAGGTCCTTGGCCCAAAGGCACACAAGCCAGTGAGTAGGCAGAGCTAGGATTCAAACCCAGGTCAGGCTCCCACCCAGAGCTTCTCTGCCACGTGCTGGGGCACAAAGGGGGAGGCCGAGAGAGCGGGCCACGAGTAGGGGTTTCTGTAATGCCAGCTGAGGTGTCAGGCCGCCGCTTTGAAAAAAAAAAAAAAAAAAAACAACTTGGCTGTTCCTCGTTCCCAATTCCCCAACACCGTTCTCCTTCCCCAATTCCCCAATCAAAAAAAAAAAAAAAAAAAAAGCCCAGGAACGCTTTGTTCCTGTGATGCTCTGTCGCCACCTTGTGGTCACAGCTCAGCATCCAGGTGAGCGCTCAGCACCTAGAATGACTTAGTGGTCCCTCAGTCGTGTAGGGTCCTGTGGCTTGGGAGCTTGGATTTGAGTCCTGCCTCCACCACTTTGGACTGGTCACTTTAAGACTTTGGGCTGGTCGCCTTAAGTCTCTGAGCCTTAAACCTACTATTTCTAAAACGGAGAAGTTGTACTCCCATGCGGGGGTTGTTAGGGTTAAATGAGAAAGTCGGGCAAGTGCTCACCACACGCCCACCGTTGTTATCACAAGAGAACTGGATGGGCCGCTCTGACCAATGCCTGTCCTCCTGCCAGTCCCAGACGCGCCACCCAGCCTGGCTCTGGCACGGATGTTCTCCATCTCCCACTCAGTGCTGGCTCCGCCGGCCCAGTGGTAAGGAGGAAGCAGCTCAGAGCCCCCTGTCGCCCCTGAAATCCCTGAATATCTCCCCAGGAGAATCATTATGGGGCTTGGAACCACAGCAGGATCATTTTAGAGTTAGCAGGTTGTTTTCGTTGGGTGGTTTGTTTGGTTTTTTCCTTTTTTTTTTTTTTCCTCTTCTTTTGTAGCAGTAGAGCCGTGTTCCCTGTTGATATTTTGCTCCAAAGGCCAAGGTTAAAAAAAAAAAATAGAAATGGAGCCATCCTGATTGGCAAGACAGTGGTAAGAAATCAGAGCCTTCAGGGCTGCCCACCCCAACTCTCTCGGGACCCACCGGCTTGAGGCCTGATTTCTAGGAGACCCTGGTTAAGATGCCCCAGGAAGACGGCAACCTGTTAGCCCAGGAGCACTCACTGGCACAACAAGGTTATGGAAGGTTTGGATTCGGTTATGGGAGTGAAGGTCAGTTACCCTGACTTTGAACCTCAGTTTCACCACTTCCTAGCAGTGTGACCTTGGTCAAGTTACTTAGGTTCCCTCCCTGTAAAAGGGGCTCACAGGGAGTGCCCTTCCCTAAGATGGTTATGAGCCAGCGGAGGCAGACAGAAAACAAAGCCCGGGCAGCTGTAAGGGGGAGAGTCAGTAGAAGGGCTTCTCTAGGGTCCCCTAACTTCCTCCCCGACCCTGGCCCTCCTGCCACACCCAGCTCCTCCAAGCCCCGGGTCAGGGTCAAGGTCATCATTTCTACCTTTTACGGAGCACATGCTGGGTATGAGGGGCCCCGCACTGGCCATTAAAACCCAGTGAGGTCAATGCCATCACCACCCTCATTGTATAGAAGCATCAGCTGGGGCTTCCACAAGCAATGTGACTTTGCCCAGATCCCTCAGCTGGAGGACCCAGGGTGATACTAGGGCTCCCCAACCCTGAGCGTGGACTGGCTGAAGCATATGCCTGGAGGAAGAGACCTGCCTAGGACTCTCCCTTGTAGACATGAGGGGAGCCCTCCATGGAGTCAGAGGCCACCGGGTCCTCTCTGCTCCTGCGGCTCCTGCCAAACCACTGTGTCCAGGCCAGGCGCCCTCCAGGCGGCACACCTGGGCCTGAGCCAGCTGGGGGAGCACAGGGAGGAAGACGGGAATGGGCTTGGAGCCAGCGGCCAGGAAGGGGTCCCCGGCATGTGTCCGCTGTGGGGGTGTATCTGTAATGGGAGCGCAGCTGCCCCACACTCCCTGAATACTGATGGCGGAGGAAATGCCAAAACACGCGCCCAGAGCTGCGGCCTCTCCACAGCCTCCTCTCTGACAGGTGGCCGCACCCAGCATCTAGTTACACACCTGGGGGCTGGGGAGCTCATTTGCATTCAGGACGGCATATTTTTGCATGTGTATTTAGAAAACGTGAGGGCTCAAGGTCAGAGGCTTGTGGTCTCAGCACACCAGCCCTCCCTCGCCGCCCACCATCACCAGCTGGTCTACAGGATCACAGGCCTCTGCCTTGTCCTTGACTCACTACTTAGAGTAGCTGCAGCTACTGAAATAGACACAGCTCTGCCTTCGTGTGGTTTCTTGGCTCCCCGTCACAAAGCTAGATCCCCCAATGGGCTCTTAGCCACCACCCCACACCGCAGCTACCCTATCTCTTGACCAGACCTTACGTTGATAAGTTGGGCGTTCGATTTAGAAGACTAAGGAAATACGAGTTTTGTGAGTGATGGTACCCTGTCTGTCCGGTTTGTCACTGATTCCTAGCACCTAGGACAATGTGATTCACAGCAGACCCTTCCTGGGGGGTTAAGGGGGGTACATCTGAGAAGAGAGGGTTCTTGATGGATTTGGGAGGGTCCTGGGCATGTCCCAACTGCCGTCACTTCCTCCCAGAGATCGGCAGTAGAGCAGGGATCACGATTGGCAGACAGTGGTAGGTTCTCATTGTTGTTAATATTCCAAATACCACTAATAATAATTGCTCCCATTTTCCCTGTAACTTACTCTATAAAGTGCTTTTATGAACCTCCTCTGACCATCACAGTAATGCTTTAGGTGGTTCTCTCCTTTTTACAGATGAGCTGAGAGCAGAGGGCTTCTATTTCTGGGATTGGCCGTGGTCCCACCCAGAGTAAGCAGCTGGAATGGGCTCTGCTTTCTCCACTACACCTCGACTTTTGTGGATGATATACCTTAAAGCAATGCTAGCTTTAAATCCCTACTGATACTTAGGGAGGAAATGGAGCAATGGAAGCAAAATATGTTAACTCAATAATGGCCCCGGTGGTGTGCAGTAGGGCAAAAATTGTGTCTAAGGATAGAATTGGCTCAACTCTGTGAAATGCTAGAAAACAGTGCACAAATGAAAACCAAATGCAATACCCTAGACCAGAAGGGGGGAAAATGTTATAAAAGACATTATTGGGCCCACTGGAAAATTAGAATATAGGTTGATTAGATACAAGTATGGTGTCAATGTTAAATTTACCGAAGTTGAGAGCTGCTGTGCCTACGTAGGAGAACCCCTGTCTTAGGGAATGCACACTGCGGCATCTAGGGATAAAGGGCCACCATGTTATGTACCTTACCTTTAAATGGTTCAGAAAGCTGTGCATGTGTGTGTAGATACGTATGTATATATACATGCGTGTGTGGAGATAGATAGCTCATGGATAGTCAATGATGAAGCAAATGGGGCTGATAGACTCTGTAGCTCTAACAGGTGTTCTCTGTACTGTTTATATCTTTGCCACTTGTGTAAGTTTGAAGTTATTTGCAAATAAAACAAAATGCAAGTACCATGAGTCAAGCTGACAGCCCAGAGCCCAGCCGTGGAAAGCACAAAGCAAACCCTCTTCTTTCGCACCCAGCGTGGAGACCGTGAATGATGGGCAGTTTCACAGCGTGGAGCTGGTGATGCTAAACCAGACCCTGAACCTCGTGGTGGATAAAGGAGCCCCCAAGAGCCTGGGAAAACTCCAGAAGCAGCCGGCAGTGGGCCTCAACAGCCCCCTCTACCTTGGAGGTAAAGCCCCCTCCCCTGACACCACAACTGCCCTCTACTCTTGGGCACCTGCGCCTGTACCCCCTGGCTGGGGCTCCACTGTTCTCATCCAGGCACCATTAGCAAAGCCAATCAGGGAAGGCTTTCTGGAGGCAGTGTCTGCCAAGCGGATCCCTAAAGGCTGAACAGTGAGCCAGGGCATGGGGAGAAGAGAGTTCTCCTTCTGAGAACTATCAGTCATTCAGGGAGGAGATGGAGGCGGGGCCCGGGCCCTTCTATCTGAGGGCTCGGATCACAGTCCTTGTGCTCTGCCACCTGCTCAGATACTGTGAGGCTCAGCTGAGGCACTTAGAAGACTCCAAGATTAAGGTCTTAATTGGCCAGAGAGAGAAGTAGCCACCAGTCTGGTAGAGCCTGGCCTGAAACACAGCCCTGGGCTGGTAATTCTCAAGGGGTTATGTGACCCAGAGCTGCTAGTTCTACACGGAGAGTCCCAAGACGCACCCCCCAAGATGCCCCCTCCGGAGCGCAGGAAGGGCCCAGAACCTGCCCTTGGCCCAGAGGGACACAGCTTCTCTCCCAGGGAAGATCCCCAAAGTTCCACTGACAGAGGCTGTGTCCCCCCACTGCCGGGGTCCTGCCTCGGCATTCCGGAGAACAGTACCTGAAGTGGGGGGGTGAGGTTTAAGGAAATAAAGAGACAAAGAAACAAAGAGGGTCCGGGAGGACTGGAAGCATTCTTCGCAACCAGCCACGAGTTTATTTTTCCTCCCCATTATATACATCCAGGATACGTGCAAAGCAGAAGGGACAAATATGCATTACCTCATTCAAAAGTACATCATTATCTATCTACTAGAAACTTCAAGGTCAGAGGGG
>NW_017731375.1:2863268-2865367 GCF_001890085.2 Hipposideros armiger | reverse complement strand
CCACAAGGTGAATGTGATTGAGGAACAGGTCAATCTATCTTCTCTCCTTCAGACCAATCACCTAACAAATTAAGGCGAACATTCCATCCGACCTGGGAGTCACCAGGCCGGGCCAAACGACCTGGAATCCAAATTGGAGTGCCCGCGTCCTGTTGTGAGCATGTCCTTCTTTCCTTTGTCCTGCGTTCCTAGGAAGAGACATAGACATTCCTTCCCCCACACAAGGACCAAATCTAGTCTTTGTTAGATAAAAGTGTCCATTATAAAGACGTTGTAAAGAATTTTAAACTGTGAAAATTAGAAATCTTAAAATTTGAAAAATGGATTTAGTTAAACAAGGAATACCTATAGTCTCCCCCTTTTTGTTTTATTTTTGAGAGATTGATGGGTATTGTTGACTGACCCCAAAAATTAAAAAAAATACTTACAGTTGACTATATATATAAACAGAATTATTAACAATTGTAGAGAGGACCTAAGATCTTATACTTGGTTTTATAACTTTAAGAGGCTGCAATAAGGAGTGGGGGGGCTGCCGTTTGGGTTTAAAAGTGTCTCTTTTTTTTTTTTTAAGTTAAAGTGCCTCTCCTTTTTTTTGTTAGTTATCTCAGTCTGAAGCGGAGGCTGTTTACATTCAAGACTATCTATAAGACCTTGAAAGTTACTGAGAGTTAGAGAAATCTTGGGGAGGAGTGGAGGGAGTTATACTTTCAGTTTTCTCCGGCTCCGCGGCGGTATTTTTTTCTTTATAATTTATTTTCGACTCCTCCTTGGCCATCAGGCCGCTCAATGACTGGATAAGCCATAAATTCTGATACATCTTCTCCCTGTAAATATGCTTGCTGAATTGAGGTCTGAAGCCTCGGCTGTCTTTTTTATTTCTGCCCAGTAGACATAACCACTGGGGCAACGACAGCTCCCTCTAATTTTCTGTATGAGGGTTTATCTAACATATCCTCATTCCAAATGTCCATTTCAGCCATTTTTCATTTTATTTCTCTCACTTGAGCCGCTAAAGGAACATGAGCAGACGGTGGTGGAGGCCGAGGGGATTTGCTTTCAGTTTTAGGCTGTTCTAGGTTACTTTTAATTTTGGGTGAATCTTGTTTTAAATTTTCCTGAGCTAGAAACAACCGAGGATTATCAAAATCAGAGTCATGATATCTATCTGCTTCTTCCTCTAAGTCTTCCTCATCCNTCAGCCATTTTTCATTTTATTTCTCTCACTTGAGCCGCTAAAGGAACATGAGCAGACGGTGGTGGAGGCCGAGGGGATTTGCTTTCAGTTTTAGGCTGTTCTAGGTTACTTTTAATTTTGGGTGAATCTTGTTTTAAATTTTCCTGAGCTAGAAACAACCGAGGATTATCAAAATCAGAGTCATGATATCTATCTGCTTCTTCCTCTAAGTCTTCCTCATCCGGGGGGTCCAGCTCTTCATCTTCCTCATCGGGGGCAACTTTCCCAGAGAGCTGGATCGAGGGGATAGGCGCGGGAGCAGCGGTCGGGGCTACAGGGTCGGGTTGCGATCCCGACTCTTCCTCTAAATTTACTCTTTCCCCTGTATCCTCCTCCTGGTTCCGCATACCCTCATGGCATGGGTCCAAGCTATCTCTAATTAAGGTCCATAAGGCAAAAGTATCCACTGGAATCTTTCCAGGTCCATGGCTTTCAAAGTGACCTTGGAATCGGACCCACACTTCTTCCCATGTTTTTAAGCTTATGGTTCCGTCTTCTGGGAACCAGGGACAAATTTTCTCTACAAAATCTAGAAACGTTTCTAATTGGGGCTTTCCTACCTTTGCTCCCCTGGCTTTGAGGAGGTTCAGTAGGAGATGGGTGTACAATTGTTTACCATTTCCTGCTATCTTTAACTATCTCTCCCGGTCTTTTCTCACCGCTCACCACTTACCCGTGTACACGCTTTTTTCCGCGGTGACCTTCACCTGATCCCCAGTACTCAGGTCCCTGTTCGGGCGCCAAATCTGCCGGGGTCCTGCCTCGGCATTCCAGAGAACAGTACCTGAAGTGGGGGGGCGAGGTTTAAGGAAATAAAGAGACAAAGAAACAAAGAGGGTCCGGGAGGACTGGAAGCATTCTT
>NW_017731375.1:2861892-2862976 GCF_001890085.2 Hipposideros armiger | reverse complement strand
CCAGATAGCCCTCTATCTTATTATGTCTTCTAAGGAACTGGCCTTCTCACCACATACCTCAAGGTTAAGTAAGCACCCTCCAGGTGCAGAAAGGAGCAAAACAAGAAGCAAAACAAGTTATACTTCAGCTAAGCCAGCCTGCATGGCTCCCAACACCCCACCCCCCCGAACTCTAGCCTGCCTGCTGTGCTTTCCTGGGGGCATGTGACGACAGTGGAGGCCGGTAGGGACAGCGGGGATGTGGTGTACCATCCACCCCCACATACATGGGCTGGTCCTCCTGCACCCAGGGTGGCCATGTGGTTGTAGGTGGCCAGAGCTTTTTATTTCTAGAGAAGCCTGAAACATGGATTTTTATGGGATAATTTCTATATTTAAATAACGGCAACAAATTCCAGCTTTTTTTAAAGAGTCACAGTGCAGGACAAAGGGCGTGTGTCCTTGTGTGCACCAGGTCCCAGGTTTGGGCCCATTCCCTCCATTTGAACGGCAGAGGCCATGGGCTGTGAACGCTTAACCGGGACTTGTAAGGCGCTGTCTCACTCGGAGGGCAGATCTGGGTCCTAGGCAGGGTGGGGGTGGCAGGTCTTCAGGCCGCGCTCCCGGCGCCCCTCCCACAGGCATCCCCACCTCCACGGGGCTCTCGGCCTTGCGCCAGGGCACGGACCGGCCGCTGGGCGGCTTCCACGGCTGCATCCACGAGGTGCGCATCAACAACGAGCTGCAGGACTTCAAGGCGCTCCCGCCGCAGGCCCTGGGGGTCTCGCCCGGCTGCAAATCCTGCAGCGTGTGCAAGCACGGCCTGTGCCGCTCGGTGGAGAAGGACAGTGTGGTGTGCGAGTGCCACCCGGGCTGGACGGGCCCGCTGTGCGACCAGGAGGCCCGCGACCCCTGCCTCGGCCACAGGTCAGTGCCACATACACACACACCCTCTCACACACACACTCTCTCACACATTCTCTCTCACCACACTCTCTCACACACACACACACACACACTGTCACTCTCTCACACACACACACGCTCTCTCACACACACTCACACTCTTTCACTCTCACACTCTAACACACACACACACTCTCAC
>NW_017731375.1:2687186-2854583 GCF_001890085.2 Hipposideros armiger | reverse complement strand
GTGTGTGTGTGTGTGTGTGTGTGTGTGTGTGTGTGTGTGTGTGTGACTATAATGAGGTGGCTGACAGGGAACCGGGGCGCTGCTGTCGTTCCAGGAGACCGTGCTTCAGCGTAGGTAGAATGTAGGTTCTGGCGTGGGTGCCCCCACTGCGCAGGAGAGGCGGGGAGACGCAGCTCTGGCTAGTGGAGGGGGGTGAGGCACTTTGCAAACCGCCTGGCCCTCGCAAGTGGCAGCTGCTCGTGGTGGTAGTGGTGTTATTATTAAGATGGTAGGGCAGCTACAATGCTTGGAGAACACTTAGTTTTCTCCTGAGCAGTGACACTGGATGGTGCCAGGCCAGTGGGCTGGCGACGGTCCCACAGCTCTGGGTCCCCAGCTGGGGAGGCCTCCGGCAGCACTGACTCCCCTTCTCTGCCAGCAGCTGCAACCACGGGAAATGTGTGGTGACGGGGACCTCGTACATGTGCAAGTGTGCGGAGGGCTACGGAGGGACCTTGTGTGACCACAAGAACGACTCCGCCAACGCCTGCTCTGCCTTCAAGTGTCACTACGGGCAGTGCCACATCTCAGATCGAGGGGAGCCCTACTGCCTGTGTCAGCCCGGCTTTAGTGGGGAGCACTGCGAACAAGGTGGGTGCACTGCGGGCCCTCGGGACCCTTCACACCTAATCCGCACACCAGCCCACACAGTCGAGCCCTCTACCCAGCACCGCTGCCTCACCTGTGAGCTCACTGGAGATGCAGACGCTTGGGCCCCAGGCCTTTAAGTCAGAACGTGGAAGGGAACGCAAGTCTTCCTCCTGCCACCAGGTTCCCAGGCAGGACGCCCTTCACTAAAGGATGCTATACATTTCATGCCTAGTTGAAATACTAGCCTTAACCAGACTGTCATTTTTTAAAACTTTTATTAAGTATTTTGAAATAATTTCACGTTTTCCAGAACATACAATGCCCTGTTACCTGCCCATATACATAGTCTCGTTCTGAACCTTTTAAAAAGTTCTTAATTTACAACACTTGTGTCAAGCTTGAAAATGCATGAAGCCCTTTCTCACCCACCCTCCCCACTGAGGCTCAGGGGTGACCAGCGAGTGGTCAGTGGCGGAGGGGCCCGGCTCTGAGCCCATTCCTCTCCCCCTCCCCGGGACCTCCCCCAATGCAGTGAGGACGGTGGAAGGGTCAAGAGCTGAGTCCGAGTCCAGCCAAAATGTCCCCTTCCCCGCCCCCAGGTACTTCTAGGACAGCTCATCCTCTCTGGCTGGCTGAGTCCCGGTCCTCATGTGGACCTCAACCCCACTTCCCAGAAACAGACCTTGGCCCCGTCAGGCACCTTTGCTACGTGCTCTCGTATGAACACGGCCGTTCGTTGCATCCATCTGCTTAGCATCGCAAACATAGTCATTTAAATCATCATGTCACCAGTGTCTAAACTCTCCACCTCAGACACAGGCTTCTGACAGAGCGGTCCGGGGGCTCCTGCCATCGGCACCCTGGCAATCAGGCTCAGCTTTGCCAGCCCTCTGGGTTTTCAAAGAAGCCAGAAATCCCAATGATTAGGTGAAAGAAATGTCATAGGGTGGTTTTGTTTTTTAACAATTGGGTCTTTAAGCCTGTGAGGCACAAAGTTTGGGGACAAGATTTAGCCCATAGGCTGCTTATTGGCCACATCAAGTCGTCTTTCAGTTCCTTGAAGGAAGTGGCCGAGCCTGGTGGGTGGCTGTGTGGACAGAGAAGCTAGATACGGGGTGAGTAGCTGGGTGCGTGAGGAGGTGTGAGGATGTGGGGAGACGGATGGCTAAGGCCATGAAGTCCGTGTGGTCTGGAGAACAGCCTTCCCAGGCTCGGCCGTGGGCCCTGACCTTACCCACTGCCCTCCACAGAGAATCCATGCCTGGGAGAGGTAGTCCGAGAGGCCATCCGCCGCCAGAAAGGTTATGCATCATGTGCCACCGCCTCCAAGGTGCCTGTCATGGAATGCCGCGGGGGCTGCGGGCCCCAGTGCTGCCAGCCGACCCGCAGCAAGCGGCGGAAATACGTCTTCCAGTGCACAGACGGCTCCTCGTTCGTGGAAGAGGTGGAGCGGCACTTAGAGTGCAGCTGCGGCCCGTGCACCTGAGCTGCCGGCCGGCCGGGCCTCGCGGACTCCAGCGCTGGCTTGGGACAGCCACGTGGGACCCCCACCTCGAGATTCGGAGTCAAGCGGTAGAAGCTGGAGAGGAAAAGAAGAGAATATTAAGTATATTGTAAAATAAACAAAAAATAGAACTTATTTTTATTATGGAAAGTGACTATTTTCATCTTTTATTATATAAATATATCACACCGTCTGACTATATGTACCATATAGTGAGTTATTTTTACCGAGTTTTTTGTCTGGTGTTGTGTATTTGTCGTGTTTTATATAAACAGCTTTTAAAAATTCTAAGAAAAAAGTAATAAAAATGTTTTAACACAAAAGGAGAAGAATAAAGAAGTGGTAGCCTGTCTTGAGGAGGAAGAGTGTGTACGTTTATGAAACGCTATCATGTCAGCAGAGACCTACACCTGCTCGTCAGCTCAGGAAAAGGAATAGAAGGGAGAGAGGGAAGGACAATCTTTTCTTTGTTTCTTCTTATTTTTAGTAACCTGTTTTTCTTCCCTAAAAGCTTTCCAGTCCTGCTTGTCGGCGTCTAGGATGCCCGGTTCTTCCCGGGAAGGCTGCTGGGCTCTGGCCTGCGCTGTGACCTCAAAGAAACCGCTGCCTCTGCCCGCCCCAGACCCCCTGCAGGCGCAGACCCTGCAGACCCTGCTCTCCCTCCCGACGGGCCCTGGGCTCCATTACAAAACTATCTGCGCTCACACACGAGCTTCATCTGAGCCTGTGCTGCCAAACCTTAGACTGGCTGCTCTTTTCCTGCCCCCACCGCCCAGCCCGCCCCAGCCACCAGCCCTCCCTCTGACGGCTCGGAGCCGCTCTCCTCCCTGCGGCCACTGTCACACTGGACTGTGACGCCAGGGCTGCTGGGACGAGGCACGGACCCAAGCCTGCCCACAGCCCTGGTAGAAGTCCGGCTCTGGAACGTTCTTGCTATGGGACAGACAGCCAGGCCTTTACCTGCTCCCCCAGGCCACTGTCATAAGGACAAGGACCGCTTGCCCGCCTGACCATTTTCCAGTGCATGTTGGCACCGCCCCTTATTTTATTCATGTAACTCCTGCCCCCAGGAAGAGTAAAGCAACATGACCCCATTTCACAGATAAGGACACCGAGGCCTCTCTGTAACTTGCCTTAAGCTACGCATCTGCTACATGGAAGAGCCAGGCCCAGTGCCCAGACTCAAAGCTCTAGATTCCGCCTCCAGACTGGCATAAACACGGGAGATTTGGGCAGTTTAAGGTCATCGAGGGAGCCCACCAGAAATGAAAGTGGATGTTTTTCCTGCTATTTTTCCTGCTTTCGTCCGGTCTTGTTCTGCTTCCCTAGCAGCCAGAAAGATTCTAGACAAAGGGTTGTAGGTACCGGGGTGTGAGCAAAGGCAGCCCTAACTCCACTCCAACAGCTGCCAGCCCTCCTGAAGGGGACCTGCCGCTCCCCCGTCAGGCTCCGCAGCTCACACCAGCTCCCGGTCCCCGGTCACCCACCTCTCCTTCCCCCAGGGGCCTCCCCTGCAGAAGTGGCAGGAAGGAGACCTTCCAGCTCGGAGGGTCCACAGCGGCACCTAGTGGATCTGTGACGACCAAGGGGGACAAAGGCTCCAAGAATCCAGAAGGAAGGAAGACAGAGGAGCACAAGGCAAGTGGCAGATAGGGAGGAAAAGGAGGGAGGAAGGAAGAATCGAAGGAAGAGAAGGAGGGAGGGAAGGACAGGACGGAGCAATTTACTTAAAAATACGTTTGTATACATGACGTTCCACGTTCGGACTGGTTTCAAATGCTAACCGCCAGATTTACTTAATATTTACTACATTATACATCAGACACCATTCTACTTTTTTTTCACTTAATTTTCAAAACAACTCTGTAGTAAACACATGACTAACCCATTTTACGGTTGGCTACATGGGGGCACGGGGAAGTTACGGAACTTTCACAAGAGCAGCTAATTGTTGAGCCAGGATTTGGGCCCAGGCTGACTCCAGAACGCATTCCTCATGGGAAGGAGGCACGTCCTAGCCTTTAAGGATCCTACCGTCCAGGGCAGAAAGAGTCGTGGGAAAGCACAGTTGCGTTAGTATATGAGTTTCCTAATGGGAGGGTAAACCAGGGCAGTGGCTGACCAGAGCACAGATTTCCCAATCCTGGGTCTTCAAGGATGACTAGGAGTTTGCCAGGAGACAAGAAAGGAAGTTGAATTTTGCAGAGGATGGCCTATGAAAAAGCAGCAAAATACGAAAAGGCCTGATGAGATGTTTGTGGAGCAGGCAGAGGTCTGAGGCAGCAGGAGTGTGGCATGCGCACTGCAGAGCAGAGGGAAGTGGGGAGGACAGGAAAACGGGTTTGACCACAAAGAGCCACGTGCCGCAGGCCAGCTCACGAGCCCAGTAGGGTTTGGAGCAGGAGGGATAGCAAGACAAGCTCTGTTTTAGAAAAAGAACTGGTGGCAAAGCAGAGAAAAGCCTGGAAGAGGAGACAGGGCTCTGCCACCCAAAATGGCTTTGGGGCTCCCCGGCTGTATTGACAATGCTGATTTCCAGCTGGGTCACAACAGTCTGGGGTAGCTCAGAAGGGCTGCCCTGCAGGGGGTGTCCTGGGATCTGCCCAACAACCCTCCCGCCCCCATGCTCCACCGCCCACTCCGACTGACCAGGCAGGTGGAGCTGAGCCTAATTCCACCACCAGCTCTCCTCAATAGCCTCCGCCCACCCGGCCCACAGCCCAGTCAGCCCACCATCTCGACAGCCCCGCCCAGGCTGTCTGGAAGGACTCGCCAGGCTGTGGCTTGCCCTCTGCCTCCTCAAGGAATCCACGGCCTCTCTCTGCCAGTCACCTCCTGGGCCCGACCCCGAGCCCAGCCACAGTCCACCAAGGCAGCCAAAACGACCAGGTTCCTCCCCTCAGTGTGGTTTGGGGGTGCCTATGAGTCTTCTCTCAGTTTTGGAAGCCCTGACTTTACAAAGTGCCAAATGCAAAACCGTTAAAGAAATCCTCCCTACTAGGAAGTTTCTGCAACAAATGGAGATTAAAATTCCCTTACTTGAGCAGCAAAATTCTAGAAGCAAAGTCCCACGGGGAGGGAAGAGTTCAGTTAGGTAATTTTCATGTTGGATGGGTCGGTGTTTGTGTGGGGGCATTGCACGTGTACAGAAAGGGAGCCGGGGCTGTTTTCCCCTGAGCAGGATTCAGGGCAGCAGGGAGGGAGGGTCCTTTTTTTCAGCTCAACCAAGGGACCCTAAAATGACGGATGAGATGATGTATTTAAAAGCTCTTGTAAAGTGTAAACTAAAAACCTTACATGTAAGATGCTGTTGTTATCATTACTGTTGTTGTTGCTGTTATTGACATGCCCGACATTCCTTTGTGGAAGATGGCTTTGCCTTTCCAATCTCATAGGAAGACACCCAAGTCTCATCCTTCAGAAAGACGGCAGACAGGAAGACAAGGACAGGGGCAAGGAATGGGAGGTCTCCCAGGGCCAGAGAAGGGAGAAACTCCCCCAGGATGACCCTCAGGAAGCCGGGAGTGCCTAAAACAGGGGCTGAGCTAACCGTGCCCTTCACCACATACAAATCTATCACCAGCTGATTCCTAAGTCCAAGCTGTCACCCACTGCCTCTGCTGGGAGCAGAAGCCCCTCGCGTAAATGAACCCACCCCTCAAAGACTCACAGTGTCCCAGGTTTCAGAGCTGGAGGAACTGAGGGGGTCCCTGGTGGGTGGGCAAACTGAGAATCAGAGAAACAGTGTCTAGACCAGAGACCAAGGTCACCCAGCAAATTAACACCAGCAGCGGGAATAGTCTACCCAGCCCAGAGTTCCTCCAGCTACTCGGCAGTGGGCACCCAGGTGGCGTGAGGCCTGAGACAGACCCTCCAACACCTGCTGGGTGGCCAGGAAAGTATCCCCACTTCCTCCACAGCCTTCTCCCCGAGCACTCAGATGGCTGGGAAGCTGCGGCATTGTCTGGCTTGGCAGCACTTACCCACCTTTTCCACTCTGGGTAAAGCGGTGCCACAGGACACACTTGGGGAAAGTAGAGAGATGCCAGCTAGCTGGGACCGGCAAAGACAGAATTGAGCATTTGGCAAAGCCTATTTCTCTAACTCAACAATAGGTTCTAAGAGAAAAAAATATGAAGATGTTTTTTAAAACAATGTTATAATGCCAATTCCCCAGTATGGGATAAATAATGTGCATTTTTTTTTCAACAGACTGTAATATTCTGATGTCATTAAAATAAATGGATGAGTTACATACAGGAGAGCTCTCAGATGCTCTTGTGAATCCCATAAGCTCAGCCCTACTCTGTGGTGTGTTTTATTTATATTTCTGACCTTCACACTCTCTGGGGAAACGATTACTGCATTTACGGAGTTTGGGCAAGTCTGGTGTGGAGTTAGTGGGGGAGGAAAGTGGGTTTTTTGGACCATAAAGTGGGAAAACTGGCTTCCAGAGCTCCCCAGAGACATGGGAGAGAAGCCCCAACACGTGGCTTAGCGTCTGCAGGGCATGTGGTTTGCATGGGCACACACTGGGTGCCAAGGGTCACAGAGGAGGAAGTCACTCCAGTTCAGAGGAGGTGAATGCTTTGTAACATGCCAAGGAATTTTCCTCCTGGGCACATCAGCGCCTAATTAAATCCCCTCCTTTATTCACTCCTTCCCCGAGCATTTCTTGAACATCTACTATGTGTCAGGCACTGATCTAGGCATTGAGACCCCAAGGATGATCGAGACCAAGTCCCTGTTCCCCTAGAGCCTATCCTCTACCTAAGTGTCAATCAACAAATAAACAAAGCCCCACACCAGGCACCTCCAACTTTTAAGACCTGCACCTAAGAGATGAGCCCCCAAAACATCTAGCTTTGAAAACCAGCAGGGCTCATGTCCACGAGCCCCTCAAAGACATAGAGAATTGAGCAATAGTTCTCAAAAGGATCACACAGCTGGACTCACCAACCCCAGGGCACAGCACAGACGCAGCCAGCTGGAAAGCAACCAGTCTTTCTGTGTAAGAGCCCTATTTGCTTATCTTAAAGCACCAGCCAGAGGAGCAGGCATCTAATTTAACACATCTAGGAGCCTATTGAAATACCCTCCACAGACGAAGGTCGGCAGGTACCATCTTTGCACTCTCCCTCTGATGTGCTTCAGCTCGCCAGCATCTCCTGGAAGGGAGTGTGTGCACACATCTGGTATCCTGGGTTTTGTGGCTGCCACCTAGAGGACACCCCTGGATCACCTGGGTCCGGTGGCCAGCAGGGCTTGTGTTCATGGGTTCAAGGGCACAGAGGCAAACTAGGAAACACTTCTTAACTGGCTGCCACCCCATGGCTCAGTGCAAAGGCAGAAGACAGAAACACACGCCTTCTAGTCTTCCCCCGAAAGAGATGTATTCGCTTACTTTAAAAGCTGCTGCCAATCAGCTGGAATCTAAGTGATGACTGAGATCCACCCCTGTGAGACACTGACAGGTCTTAGGCACAGCCTCAACTACTGGGAGCCACTAAGAATAAATAATTCGCCCTTGCAGGGTTGTTGTGCAGATTAGGTGAAATAGTGTTTGTAAAGCACTTCTCATAAACTAGGCATAATGCTATAATTAGTCTTTGAGCCGAAAAACTATCACATAGACGATCCGCAGCTTACACATTATGAATCAAATGAGTCAATCAGAACTTCACAGTCATGAGCCTTAGAATTTGCATACAAGGAACCAAAGACAGACTGGACTATAGGTATGCTTCCATTGGCTTGCACAGTATTTTTTTAAATTGTGACAATATTTAAAATTGTTGAGAAACCACATTTTTTTTTTAAAGTGGTAGGTTGCTTGGACAAAGATTCGAAGGACAACCAAGAGATAGGATAAGGATGTATGATAAGGTTGACCTCATACAGGAGACCACTGTTTGAAGATGGGGAGAGGTGATTGCTTTATCTAATTCTAGAAACCAACACAGAGAGTCAAAAAAATAAGGAGAAACAAAGGAATATGTTATAAATGAAAGATCAAGCTAAAACTGCATTTAAAAAAAAAAGAAACCTTAATCAAATTGTGAATATGTGATTTACGTGATAGAATTCAACACAATGGCCATAAATGTGCTCACCAAGCTCAGGAGAACAATGTAAAAGCAAAGTGAGAATTTCAGCAAAGTGACAGAAAACATAAGAAAATACCAAATAGAAATCACAGAGCTAAAGAATATAATAATAACTGCAATGAAAAATACAAAAGAGGGGTTCAACAACAGACTAGATGGAGCGGAAGAAAGAATCAGTAAACTCAAAGACAAGGCAGTGATACCCACCCAATAAGATTACCAAAAAAACACAGAATGAAAAAGAGTGAATACAGACAGCTAAGAGAAATTCTGGGACATCAAGTGGACCAATGCACACATTATAGGGGACTCAGAGAAGAAAAGAAAAAGGGGCAGAAAAAGTATTTGAAGATATAATAGCTAAAAACTTTCCTAACCTTCCAAAGGAAACAGACATTCAAATCCAGGAAGCCCAGAGATTTGAAAAAGATGAACATAAAGAGACCCCACACCAAGACACATTGCAAAGTGTCAAAAGTTAAAGACAAGGGGATCATTTTAAAGCAGAAAGAGAAAAAAACATGTTACATACAAAGGTACCCCCATTAGACTATCAGGTTTTTCAGCAGAAACTTTGCAGGCCATAGGGAGTGGCACTAGATAGATAGATAGATAGATAGATAGATAGATAGATAGATAGATAGATAAATAAATAGATAGATAGATAGATATAGATATATAGATACACACACACACACACACACACACACACATATATGAAGTACTTAAAAAAAAATCCCAACCAAGAATGTTCTACAGGCAAAGTTGAAGGAGAAATCAAGACTTTCAGACATGCAAAAGCTAAAGGAGTTCATCACCACTAAACTGGCTTTACAAAAAATGTTACAGGGAATTAATTGTTGAAGTGAAAAGGAAAGGGCACTAATTAGTAACAGGAAACATGAAAATATAAATCTCACTAGTAAAGGTAAATATATAGTAAAATCGACAATAATCTAATGTTGTAAAGGTCGTGGGTGAATCACTTCAAAAGTTAGTATGAAGGTTAAAAAACAAAAATATAACTGCAATAATTTGTTAATGGGTACACAAGATAAAAAGATGTAAATCATGACATCAAAAACATAAAAACGTGCAGGAGGTACTAAAATTGTAGAGATTTAGAATGTATTTGAACTTAAGTTATCAACATAAAATAGACTGTTATAAATATAAGTTGTTTTACATAAGCCTCATGGTAACCGCAAAGCAAAAACCTATAGTAGACACAGAAACATAAGCATAATACTACAGAAAATCATGAAATCACAAAGAGAAGAAATAAAGAAATTTCAAAATAGGCATAACACAATTAGCAAAATAGCAAAAAGTACATTTATATTTATGTAATTGCTGTAAATGTAAAGGGGCTAAATTCACTGATCAAAAGACAAAGTAGCTACATGGATTGAAAAAAAAAAAGCAAGATTCACCTATATGGTGCCTATAAGAGACTCATTCAGATCTGAAGACACACACAGACTAAAAGTACAGGGGTGGAAAAAGATATTCCAAGCAAGTAAAGAAAGCTGGAGTAGCTACACTGATATCAGAAAAATCAGACCTTAAGACAGAAACTGTAACAAGAGGCAAAGAAGGTCATTATATAATGACAAAAAGGTAAATCCAAAAAGATAAAACATTTGTAAATATTTCTGCTCCCAACATAGCAGCATCTAAATATATAAAGTAAATAGTAACAGACCTAGACAGAGAGATAGACAGCAATACACTAACGTAGGGAACTTTAATATCCCACTTTCATCAATGGATAGATCACCAAGAGGTACAATAAGAAAATATGCAGTGTCTTTAAGCGACACATTACACCAAATGCACATAACGGATTGCATAGATGTGAACAAAACCAACTCCATCTCTGTATCCCGGGCTTCATTTCATTTTTAAGTTTTATGCTGTGACCTTTGACTAACTTCACTGTCCTTCACAAGCATATCAAAGCTTCCTAGTTGATGATTATTATCTGTGTTCCTCAAAACGTAGCCATAAATATTTTTGTTAGCAACAGCCAGAAGGACATGACAACTGAGATAAATATCAAACTGGTAAGAGAATGAATTATAAGTAATCACCCATCACAAGAGCATCAGGAGGTATGGTCCCTGGTGCCACTGCATTCTTTGTCCCTCGGTCTTGTCAATCATTAGGACCTGAGTTGTACTACTAAGACAGTACTGATTTGTAACAGGGGTCGGGGAGCGGAGAATAATTTGCACAGAAATGCTGGGCCACCTGTCCACTCCGGCCCAACCTGCCTGTAAGTAAACTACCCTATAATAAATGCTGTAATAGTCTATAGCGCTCTCTGCTTCATCTTTCGGACTGAACATACGTAACTCTTGGTGGAATTATAAACAGGTAGCCATCATAAAAAAACTATATGGAGGTTCCTGGAAATCTTAAAAATATGACCCAGCCAGTTACACTTCTTGGAATATATCCAAAGGAAATGAAATCAAGATCTCAAAGAGATGTCTGCACTCCCCTGTTCATTGCAGCATTAGTCACAATAGCCAAGCCATGGAAACCGCCTAAGTGCCCATCGATGGATGAGTGGATAAAGAAGATGTGGCATAAACGTATATATGAATATTTTTTAGCCATCAAAAAGACTGAAATCAACCAAGAAAAAAGAAAGTAAAAGAAAAAGAAAAAAGAAAAAAGAAGGAAATCTTGCCATTTTTTACAACATAGATGGACCTTGAGGGCATTACGCTAAGTGAAATAAATCAGACAGAGAAATACATACTATATTAATCTTATTTACATATGGAATCTTAAAAAAAAGAAAAAAAGAACTCATAGATACAGAGAACAGGTTGGTGGTTGCCAGAGGCGAGGATGGGAGATGGGCAAAATGGGTGAAGGTGGTCAAAAGATACACGCTTCCAGTTATAAAATCAATGTTCGTGAACATAATGCAGAACATAGTGACTATAGGACCATATTGTGTATTTGAAATTGAAATTAGTAATACACTATTATATATTTGAAAGTTGCTAAGAGTTCTCCTCACAGGAAAAGATGTGTAACTAGGTGTACTGATAGACGTTAACGAGGCTTATTGTGATTAACTAGACTCATTTTGCAATATATACAAATGTCAAATCATTATTTGTACATTTGAAACTTATATAATGTTATACGTCAATTATACCTCAAAAATATGAGACAATATTTACATGATGAGTGAAGTCTAGAAATCCACTTTGTGCATGCCAGCCCACCAAGTAAACATAATTGACAAATGCAGATGCCAACATTTGGCAGCTAAAAGAAACACCTATTCCTTTATTAACATTCATGAAAGTCTATAAAACTTTCTTCATTGAACTCAAGGTGCTATTTTCATTTGGTATTAAAAATTACAATTTAAAATGCAGCCTAAAAATATATCTCTTTACCTAGATGGGGCAGCGGGTTGGTTAGGCAAGAGAGAGAGAAGAGCTGCTAACCCCTGCTCTGAATCCTGGAATAAAATATAATTTAGCTGAAGAGGGATTCTCAGGTGACCTTTGCTCCACGGACCTTGTTTTGAAAATGATTTCATCACCAATATCCTTCTGATGGCGGCTGATAGGATATAAGAGCAGCATTTGGGGAGGTGGGAGATTGGCTAATCGCGGGGGGAACAGTGAATTCCCAGAATGAGAAGGTGGGAAAGCTGACATTCATGGAGTGTGTGCCCTTTATCTCACGTTTGTACACAATCCTACGTGGCAGACCAAAGCCATGCTGCCAACAGGCTCTGTTCGCCCCCATCGGCCCCGTGAGTGAGAAGGCCGTGAAGCCCACAGCTAGGAAATGCCAGAGGGGGGGATGTGAGCCACGTTTGGCTAAGAGTAAAGCCCATGTACTTTCCACTACAACATCACGCCTTGCACAAGCCCTTCGTAATGTCCCTTGTTGGACATCTTCCCACATACAGGGTATGTTGTGTAAGACACTGGAGCTCATGAGATTAAGGAAAGCTGACAAGTTAATTAATTGGAAGAGTGAAACCAGACCTTTTCGTAAGCGTTGGAGTAAAGCCAGTGCAGCTATTGGGGGAACTAAGCAAAGAGCTCTTCTGCGGAGTGGCTGTGGACCAGAGGTTTTGCACATTTATCCCCAATCCTCACAAAAAGTCTGCAAGGCAGGGATTGCTATCTCCACGTGAGAGATGAGGAACTTGAATCTTAGAGAAATGAGGTATTCCCCAGGGGTTCCAGAGCTGGTAAACCGCAGAGCTGGGACTCAAACCTGGGTCTGCTAAGGCAAAAATGACCCCCTTTTCCACTCCATCAAGCTACCCCACCTTTGGTCTGGAGAACAATTTTCCCTGGACCGGGGAGGGGACGCAGGAAGGGTTTCTGAAGGCAGGAGGGAGTCGCGATGCATGGAGGCGGACGCCTGAGTCTCACTGGCAGGCCTCCGCTGGGATCACCAAGGTGTGGCTGGCGAGGCTGGCACTTCCCCCCAACCAGCCCAGGCTCATGCCCTGAGGGTCACCTCCTCGGGGACTCACAACTTTTTAGCTGACAGAAACCACTTCCATATTATCACCAATATCCTCTACTCCTTCCTGCGCTAAAGAAAAGCACGTGAACCAGAGTCCTAGGGCTGCCACCGACTCACTAGACCACGTGGGTAAATATGTCATTTCTCTGAGCATCTGCAGAAAAGGGGATGGCTGAATAAAATCTATTTGCAGCCCAGAAAAGTGAACTGGTTAAAAGGTCCCACATGAACCCAATTTCCAATGGGGGGAGAGGGCTGTCCCTATCCCCACGTACCGACCAAGCAATTCTCGGATACCAGCTGGGTGTCCAACAATGTAACGCAGTTCTGACACTGTCAACCCGAAGGCAGCGTCAGATTCCACAGGTTCAAGGCTCCGTCCTCCAAGACTGCCTCCTCCCCATCCATCTCAGGAGCCAGGTTGTTACCTGCACGTACACCTGACAGGCAGGCTGGATTGCAGATTCTAACAACCCCCTCCCTTGGGTTGCATTCATTTGCCAGAACTCAGAGATGCAGTTTACTGACTAGCTTACTGGTTTATTATGAAAAGATATAACCCAGAACAGCCACAGGGAAGAGAAACACAGGGCTAGGCGTGGGGAAAGGGCGCCGGCTCGGGGTGGACATGAATTTGGGAGGCAGACACTATTCAACCCACTACATAATCTAATGTCTTCCCTTATAGCTGAGGAAGCTGACACTTTTAAAGGGGAGATGACTTACCCTAACTCCTACGGCTTCATGTGTCTAAAGGATGTTAGAGGGCGGCGAAGCCACAGGCACTGTAATTCTCAGAAGACCATACCTCGGTGGACACACCTTCATCGATCAAGATTAAAAAGCCCATCCGGGGTGAAGACAGCCCAGAGGGAGTCTGCCCAAACTATGTTCTATCATTCTGACCGGGGGAACAGAAGGTAGGCATTTTGCTCCACAGAGACCAGAGAGCCAGCAGTGCGTCACCGGCCAGCTCTTTAACCAGACTACAGAGTCAGAGAGCAGCTACCACCTCCGATGCCCCCGCTCCCCCTCAACTCCCTCCACGGTTTCAAAGCTCTGCCTCAGTTTTAACCAGAGAAGTGCCGGCCTGGCCCACAAGTTTAGGAGGTGCCTCTGCAGCACCTCCTGGTCTCATGGGCAGGTGCAGACACTTAGAATGGAAGGGACAACCTGAGCCTGTGGCCGTTTCCCCCTTTTCTACCCCTTTCTAAACACAGCATTGTGAAAACCCAGCCACACCACAGGCTCAATCGGGCTGCTTTATTCCCAAAACTCAGCTCTCAGAGCATCTGTTTCAAGTCAGGAGCCAGGGTGAGCCTGTCTTCCAAACCATATATTACAGCTCAGAAGCCCCGGTCTAGTGACCTAAATAACAGGCCTCCGAACCATGGGCGAGAAAGGGCTTCTCTGCAAAGGAACCTCACAGGGTGCTTGATCAGAGATTCCTAACTGGGCAGGTCCCAGGGCGGTGATGACGCCCCAGGCAAGTAGCTTCTTTACTAAAAGGTGTATCTTTGCCTTAAGCCGGCCCTGTCCACTGCTCCTGTGCATCTAGTGAACACACCTTTGAAATGCCTCTTTTCGGACCACTCCTAATGTGTGTGAACGGTCATTTTAGACCAGCGGTTCTCAACCTTTCACAGGGGTCGCCTAAGACCATCGGAAAACACATGTTTTCCGATGGTCTTAGGAACCAAGACACCGCTCCTCTATCCATCTCCAGGCCCGCATGCAGATACGCCCACATACAAGGACCCTGCGACCCCTGTGAAAGGGTCGTTCGACCCCCAAAGGGGTTGCGACCCACAGGTTGAGAACCGCTGTTCTAAGCTATCACCACCCTCAGGAGAGCACACAATCTTACCCATCCTGTAACCCAACCCCATCTTGCTTTCTCCCCGCTTCTTTACATCCCGTCCTTAATTCCAAATGCTTCGAAGATCTTGCTCCCCGGCATATGCGGTCACAGTTTTGGCTCAAATAAACTCTTATAAAAATTCTCTACAGGTTTGGACGTCTCTTACATTGACAAAACCAAATTCAGCTGATCAGAAACTCCTGGGTTTCTTTTCTCTTAACCTGATTTAGTTCCCACCTCCTCCTATACCCCTCCCCCACAAACACACACACTCCCAACCCCGTGCCCTCCAACCTTCTTTCCTTCCTTTCTCTGGTCTAATTCCCAGAAAATGGACTTTGGGAAGGCCTGGGGGACTGCTTGGATGGGCCCCACAACTTCAGGGAGAAGACACAACACAAAATACAAAAAGGACGAGGAAAGAAGTCAGACACAAAGGCCACATATCGTATGGTTGCACTTAAAGGAAATGTGCAGAAGAGGTAACCGGAGAGACAGGAGCTGGCAGAGTGCTGGCTGCCGGGGGCCAGGGCGACGGGGAGTGCGGAGTGGGGAGTCTCTTGAGGGTGATGAAAATGTTTCGGGACACAGTGGAGGTGGTGGCTGCACCAGTGTGACTGTACAAAGGGATACTAAATCCTATACTTTAAAGTGGTTAATTTTATGTTTCGTGACTTTCACCTCAATTTAAAAAAACAAAAACAAAGAACAGCAAAACATTAAAAGAGGGAAGGAACAACGTGGGGGTGGCTGGGATGAGGAAGGAAACCCTGCAGCTGCTGCGGAGCTTTCACAAGAGGCAGCTGCAAGGACAGTGCAGGAGCTAAGTACACACACTCACACACACACACACACACACACACACCCTCAGTGCAGGAGCTAAGTACACACACACACACACACACACACACACACACACCCTCAGTGCAGGAGCTAAGTACACACACACACACCCCTCAATGCAGGAGCTAAGTACACACACACACACACACACACACACACACACACACACACACACACACACACACACACACACACACCCCACCACCACCACCACCACCCCCACCCCCAGGCTGAGTGCTGGCAGCAGTTTCCCTAGGATCTGAGCCCTGAGCCAGCTGGCTGGCCCCCTGAAGCTAGAAAGTTCTGCCTCTTCAATGCATCGGCTCAGTCATGGGCGCTTTCTCTGATCATGTTTTTGAAGAGAGGCCCTATCTATGTCAGGAGCTTAAAATGAAATGAAGTGGAAGAAAGCAAAGCGGGGGAAAAGTTCTTTTTTAATTTAGGATTCTCGGCTTACCTATTCAGAAGTGCTAAAAAGGTACATTGCCTTTTCGAAATCGAGCTGAATTCCTGCTTTGAGCCCCAATCCTGCTGCAGAGCAAAAACTTAATCAGTTCAGCACCTGCCACGCCCTTTCTCCAGGATTGAACCTAAATTCTAGGTGTCTCCTGTCCTAGCTGGTGTCCCCTGCTCTCTTGTCTTCATGTATTCCTGAGAGCTGCCAAGATGGCCCACTACGCACCTGCTGGACCTCTGGACATCTGTCTTGGCTGTTTTGCCCTGTCTGTCCAGCAGGTCTCCTTCAGGTCCGCAGGCTTTCTGTGCTGCTTCTCTGTTCCTCATGGCTTTCTGGACACACTCGGTGGTCCCTATGCCATGCTGGGGCCATAAGACATGAGGTGGAGCTGAGACTGTTCACCCACTTGCTTGCTACTCTCAGACACACCGAAAAGTCATTCTGTGCCTCCCCCACCCCTACCCAGGGCTTTGGGAACTCTTCACGGCTGACTCAGACAGGGCATGGAAGGGGTGCAAAACAGGTGTCTCCAAGATGGGCCACTTGGACCTGTGACTTATTTTGACCTGTGGGCTCCCAAGAAACTCTTACCTCTCTCTTGAAGAGTTTAAATTAGGGGCCCCGCTCATGGTAAGAGTTACCACCGGAAATAAGTTTTTATGACCTCTCTGCGGGGCTAATTTCTACTTACTGACCTTGGGCTCTTCCCAGGGGCCTATCTCCGCTCTGAAGCCCCCAGGCACCCGGGCTCATCCTTAGCTCAGAATGGCACAGGCACTTCATGTTCCCTTTCTGTCTGACTCCATCCTGTACGTGGAGTTCCCATGGGTATACAATGTAATTCACTGTGTTTATTTTCTCTTGTTCATCTGTCTCACGTAGTTGTAAGCATTAACCCAGCCAGCAGGACCTAACACAAGATAATTTTTTCCTCCCCCGCAGCATGCATCAGCTATTCCTACTCTCCTTGTATGGTACAGGAACGTCACTGAGTTTCTACCCCTCTCCCAGGTTCTGCCCACAAAGTGGGCTCGGGTCTCCTCTACCCCGGCTTTACCCAGAGCTACATGCAGTCTCTGAAGTGGGATGCAAATCCACATATGACTCTAAGCCATGGGCACTTCCTCTTAAATGACGTTATCTCATTGCCTGTAAGTGGGGGTTTTAGAAAAACGTCACTCTGATGGCAGCTGGGGTGAGGTAAGGGGCCTTTCAGGTAGGAAAACTGAAATACTCCTGAAACAGGGCCCAGTTGGGACCCCCACAAAAGAGGCCTTGCCACTCTCTGCCCTAGAGCTTAACAATTGATCAACCCCCTCCCTGTGGTTTGAGCAGGGAATGTCCCCTGTCCCAGTTCCTGAGCTTAGGATGTCCCCTGCCCCAGTTCCCCGCTTTAGATAATTACCCTGAAACAGGCTTGCTTACTAGTCACAATGCCCCCTGTACTTGCGATTACAATCTTTATGGCCTAGCATTCTTTCCAGGTTCCTGTCATCACTGCCCCCGGGTTGATGACCTTAGAGAGCCACATCCCTGGAGGGGTGGCTCCATGCAGACCCCCAGAACCGTCACGTGGCCTCTGGAGGAATGCCCAGGTTTCCCCTTAAATATCCCCAGGCTGGTCTGAGAATATTAAGGCAGTTTTTGAAGGTGTTAACCCGCTGCCTTCTCAGACCACCGGTGCTCTGATAAGAAACGCTTATGCTATGACCCAACTCCTGTGTCGGTGTATTGGCTGAGCAAAGCAGGCAGCACGAGCCCCAGAATCGGTTGGCTTCTGGCTTCTCTCCTACAGAAGATGTTAAAATACATTGAGGACGGGGCATTTAAATGTATAGACGCCGGTCCACAATGGGTTAAGACGGGGGATTGTCATGGCGGCACTAAATCTTCTTAGATTTGGATCTCTGGTATAATTTGATTTAACAAGTGTAATTTAGCTTGGGACTTTTTGAAAGCTTTCTTTTTCTTTCTTTGCCTCTTACTGATTCTGCTTCCTGTACATTTACTGTGCATATCAGTTTCAATGTTTCTATTTGCTTTGGCCCAGTGCTGGCCCTGTGACTTAAGAGAGGTTTTGCATCTGTACTGGCTCCAACTTAAATCTACATAACATATGCAAAGGTGGCTGCTGAACTGCACCTTCCCCCATCCCAACAGACAAAGACAAAGCCGAACTCAATAGAAAATTCCACCATAGGCTGAAGAGATGTATATCCTGGTTAGAAAATATACTGTTAGGCCTGGAGAAACCGCCCTGTGCAGACTAGAAACCATCTTGTCTTAGAAGCCATCTTGTCCGCTGTCTGCTTGCGTGTGATGCACTGAAGGGGATCAGCCGGTTTACCTCCCCCTACAAAACCCCACACCCCTCTTACTGGGGGAGGTTCTGGTCTTTTCTAGCCTGACCCCCTGCAGCTCAAACACACCGAATAAATTCTAACAGACCAATTTTGCTCTCCCGCCACTCATTCCTCCGGCCCCCCTCGCAGAAGAGAGTATTGTCAATGGGGTGCAGAAACAGAAACCTGCCAAATGGAAGTGGGCCTGCTCTGCACCCACCATCCCCCATCCTCACTTCTTCAAGGCTCCATGTTCCCTACAGGAAACCCCCACAACAGAGTCAACTGGCAAAAGTCAAAAAGACACAGGAGTTTATACAAAAATGAGTATCTAAAACATTCTAGGCAATGGACAAACCTTGAAAACATGCTCAGTGAAAGAAGCCAAACATTAAAAGCCACATATTTGCTGGCCAAGTAGCTCAGTTGGTTAAGAGCTCGCTCAAGAGTGAGAGCTCTGAGCAACAGGGTCGCCAGTTCAATTCCAGGCCCGAGCTGAGGTGGCAGGGTGGCTCAGCTAAAAAACAAAAAACAAAAAAAATCCACATAGTCAAGGATTCCATTGTTGACGAAAAAACATCCAGCCTAAGAAAACCCTTTTAAGAGTTTGAGGCTGTGGACGAAAAAGGGGCCACATGTTAAACCTGACAAGCTCAGGAGACTGAAAATAACCAGAGGACGTGTGAACATAAAAATTCCTAACTAAGGTGGGCCATGGCGGGGAAGTCACATCCTTGGCCTGTAGCTTCCTTGACAAAGGTCAATCTTGACCTTAAGTCTGCCTGTAGTCTTTTTTGATTCTAAGATAACATACCATTGCAATATGAGAGTAATCTCTTTTTTCCAGACTCCCCAGGGGGCACAACCCACCACACCAGAGCAGGAATCTACAGAATCTCTCATTGTTATCTTGTTCCCCAAATACCATCTCTATGTGCTGTAAAAGGCTATTAACTGTGCTGTACCCACCAATGTAAAAGAAGTGTGTGTCTCTCTGTTTTACTTCTTATCCAATCCCAGAGATTTCCCCCCTTTGCCTTCTCCACCCCCTTAATCTACAACCAGGGGATTTCATGTAGCCTTCCTCCTTTGATTCTAAAGTATAAAATACATTGAAAAACGGCCATTTCCTGGAGCATTTTCTCAGCCCACTGAGACTTTGCTTCCCGGCCACTGTCGTCAGTTTGGCTTGTCGATGGAAAATATCCAGCCTAAGAGAAATTTTATAAGAGATTATTTGACCAAACTGACGACAATGGCTGAGAAGCAAAGTCTCAACGGATTGAGAAAATGCTCTGGAAAATGGCCGGTTTACTACTTATTTTATACATTAGAAATCAAAGGAGGAAGGTTACATGAAATCCACTGGTTGTAGATTAAGGGGGTGGGAGAAGGCAAAGGGGGGAAATCTCTGGCATTGGATAAGAAGTAAAATGGAGAGACACACACTTCTTTTACATTGATGGGTACAGCATAGTTAGTAGCATTTTACAGCACATAGAGATGGTATTTGGGGAACAAGATAACAATGAGGGGGTTCTGTCTGTAGTCTCCTGCTCTGGTGTGGGGGGCTGTGCCCCTGGGGGTGGGGGTGGGGTCTGGATAAAAGGATTGCTCTGACATTCCAAGGGTATGTTATCTTCCATGCAAAAAGACAACACCTAGGCCCATTTAAGGTAAAGACTGACCTTTGTCAAGGTAACTACAGGCCAAGGATGTGACTGGCCATGACTTGCTTTTAGTTAGGAATTTTTATGTTCAGATCATCCTCTGTGGTTATTTTCAGTCTCCTGAGCTTGTCAGGTTTCACCTGTGGCCCCTTTTCTGTCCACACCATTTACATGAAATGCCCAGAATAGGCAAATGCACAGAGACAGAGCAGGGACTGGGAGGAGGGGGAATGGGGCGGGACTATTTAACGGGTGTGGAGTTTTTTGAGGGAGCAATGAAAATGTTCAGGAATTAGATGGTAATGATAATGGTTGTACACCACCATGAATTTACTGCAAGTCACTGAATTATCCACTTTAAAATGGCTTAAATGGGAAAGTTCCATTACATGAATTTACCTCAATTAAAAAAAAAAAAATCCCAGACATGCGTGGGTTTGGTGGTTAAGACCAGTCTGTATCTGGTTGGAGAGCTCAGGGAAGGGGCACAATTGGAGCAGGGTCTGGGGAAAGGCGCCATCTCCTAGACGTTGCCCTTGATACACACTTCCAGACAGCGTCTTTTTACCTCCATCATCTTTGTCCCTTTGCTTTAAAATTCTTGATGGGTCTGACTCAGACCCTCTAGCCCATGATAAGCCTTACCTGGAACATAAGGAAATTCTGAGGTTGGAACTTTGCTTATTTCCAAACAACTGCGAATGTCTACAGTGGGAGACACAGACATACGTCTATAGCCCCCATTGTCCCAACAGAGGGCACATGCCTGCTGTCTGGAAAAGAGATTCTTGTAGCAGTGTCCCTGCTCCTTTCAGCCCACTGGGAAAGAGCACATGACTCTCTAATAACCACAGTGATTACCTGTAGTTAAAACCTTATTATGCGTCATCAGATATGGAGCTGAAACAGGGCCCAGTTGGGACCCCCACAAAAGAGGCCTTGCCACTCTCTGCCCTAGAGCTTAACAATTGATCAACCCCCTCCCTGTGGTTTGAGCAGGGAATGTCCCCTGTCCCAGTTCCTGAGCTTAGGATGTCCCCTGCCCCAGTTCCCCGCTTTAGATAATTACCCTGAAACAGGCTTGCTTACTAGTCACAATGCCCCCTGTACTTGCGATTACAATCTTTATGGCCTAGCATTCTTTCCAGGTTCCTGTCATCACTGCCCCCGGGTTGATGACCTTAGAGAGCCACATCCCTGGAGGGGTGGCTCCATGCAGACCCCCAGAACCATCACGTGGCCTCTGGAGGAATGCCCAGGTTTCCCCTTAAATATCCCCAGGCTGGTCTGAGAATATTAAGGCAGTTTTTGAAGGTATTAAGCTGCTGCCTTCTCAGACCACCGGTGCTCTGATAAGAAACGCTTATGCTATGACCCAACTCCTGTGTCAGTGTATTGGCTGAGCAAAGCAGGCAGCACGAGCCCGGACTCATTCGGCCTCCGGTTTCAGTGCTAAGCTGTTCATTAGTCCTTAATCCACCCCCCACCCCACCCTACCCCACCCCGCCTCCCAAAAAAAAAAAAACCTATGAAAATGGTATAATCAGTCCCATTTTGCAAATAAGAATACAGGGTCCTAATCAGCTGAGCATCTTGTATAAGCTCATACAGCTGATAAGGGGCAGGAGTGAGATTGAAACCTAAAACCAAAACGCCATTACGAGGTGCATGAGGGCACCTTCACCTCATAGGGCTGCCGTGAAACTGACATGAGATTGGAAATGTAAGGCGCAGAACACCGTGCCTGGTATACGAGGTCAGACAATTAAGTTCACGAACTCATCCTAGAAAAAGTGCTATGTGCCTCATTGCTGAATATCACTACAGTCACCTTCGAAGTACTCCCCTTGGGAAGCTATGCACCAATGCCAGCGCCTAGTCCACCCTTCAAAGCAATTCTGGAACTCTTTTTCTGGAATGGCCATCAGAGCTGTCGTCATATTACCCTTGATGTCCTGAATGTCATGAAAATGTCTTCCTTTCAATATTCCCTTTATCTTCAGGTAAAGAAAGAAGTCACTGGGGTCCAGATCAGGTGAGTAGGGAGGGTGTTCCAATACAGTTATTTGTTTACTGACTAAAAACTCCCTCACAGACAGTGGTGTGTGAGCTGGTGCATTGTTGCGATGCAAGAGCCATGAATTGTTGGCAAAAAGTTCAGGTCATTTTCATCTATTTTTTTCATGCAGCCTTTTCAGCAGTTCCAAATAATAAACTTGGTTAACTGCTTGTCCAGTTGGTACAAATTCATAATGAATAATCCCTCTAATATCAAAAAAAGTTAGCAACATCATTGCAACAAAGTTCGTGAACTTAATTGTCAGAACTTGTATGACCTTTAGTGGGTCATGAAATCAATTCAGTGAGTTGTAACCAGTATTTAAAAACAATTGATATCTGATCCCTATGTTGTTCTGTATGCCTGAAACTAATAAAAAAAAGGAAAAAGAAAAAAAGATGGAATAGACTAAATGTCAGCCTCAGTCACATACAGTATTGTTTTGCGAGACATTTGTATTTTAGTTGTTTTAAATGTAACCATGTTTCTAAGTGGGAATTTGAGCCTCCCACATCTGACATGCTATTTAGGATAATTATGACATTTATAATTTGTAACAACGTTGTATTGAGATATGACATATATTCAGTAAAGTGCACAGTCTTAAGTGTGCAGCTTGACAAATTCTTATATACCCACACTCTCATGTAACTGCCATCTAGATCAAGACATAAAACATATCTGACACCCCAGAGACTCTCTCCTGCTGCTTCCCAGTCAAACCTTCCCACCCCCCAAGCCCCAGAGATAATCACTATTCTGACTGCTAGAATTATCGATTAGTTTTGCCTGTTCTTGAACTAAATGCAAAGAAGGTCCACTGTTTGGGGTTTTGGCTTCTTTAACTCAACATCGTGTCTGTGAGAAACATTTCTGATACCACATGAGCTGCAGTTCGTCCATTTTCTTTGCTGCAGTCCATTGCATGCACACCCCACAATCTAATTATCCAGTTCTCCTGTGGGTGGACATGTGGCTGGTGTCCAGTTTGGGGCTACTGTGGACAAAGGTCCTGGGAATATTCTTGTGCATGCTTTCCTCTGGACATGTCCACACATTTCTTTTGGCCGTACTAACAGGAGTGAAATTTTGGGATCACAGGGTAGATGTATGATAACTTTATTAAAATTGCCAAATAGTTTTCCAAAGTACTCATAATCTGTTATTTGAAAAACACAGATCTAAATAACAGGGCGCCACTGAGCGTTTTCAAAAGAGGAGTGATCGAACAGGTAGTGTTTCCGAAAGCTCCCCCTGGGGCAGCGTGGAAGAAGGACTCAGGGCGTGAGCCTGTGGCTGACGGGTCAGGTGAGGAGGCCACCAGGCTTGGGGATGGGCCCCAGAGGAGAGGGCCTTGGGCCAGATCTTTCTTTCAGGCTGTGGGGCTTTCCGCCTCTTCAGGCCTCTGCACTGACCTCTCACCTGGCACCATCCCTGGCATCTGGCACCCCACAGGGAGTCCACCCCACCCATTCTGCAGTGCAGGACCTTCCCTTGGGAATGGCTAAGAGGAACCAAGCCCACTCTTTCCACCATCAAAGCAGCATTACACAGGTGTGAGAAAGAAACCTTCCCTCCCTCTCTCTTCCCAACAAGCAGTGGTCACCCCATGAACATGATCAGAGATGGGGGTCTGGGTAAAAGCTGACAAGGAGAGAAAGCAATTTGCGTGTTCCTGTTCTTGTCCTTCCCGACACTGTGCAAATCACTGTGCGTGTCATCTCATCCCATTCCTACAACAATCCTTGAGAAGATTTATAATTACCTTCAAGGGTAAGAAAGCGAGGCTTGGGAGAGTGAAGTGACACATGCACCCAAGTCCTGCAGCTGGTAAGTGATAAAGCCAGGCTTCCCACCTGGGTCTGCGGACAGGAGGTCCTAACTCCTCCTAAACAAAAGGCTTCCTCGTGTGACTGCACCTCATGTGGGGCACTAGCTAGCGAAGGCGGGCCTGATGCATGCCACATGTTAATGCCCATGGGCTCTGTGAAATCTTCCAGAGAGAACTGAGAAACCTCAACTCAGCAGCTGCTCTCTGGGGGTGCTGCCATGTCACACACTGTTTTGGAAGTGTGGTAACGCCTGACTTTTGCTCACATCTTTAACCCTTGTTTCACTTAGCCAGGGGTTCTGACTGTAGCTCCAGCAGCCAGCACTGGGGAACTTGGGCAGTTGCTCCATTTTACCACATCTCTCTGGCCAGGGGTAACAGATCAGAAAACTGGTGGTGGGTAGCAGGGAGTCCGGGGTCTCAAGGATGGTGGCAGCTGGGAAGGGTCATGTCCCTGGATACCAGACCCAGGCTGGCCCAACAACCACCCTGTATTTCTACACGAGCGTTGCAGGATGAGGGAAAGCTGCTGCAATGCCTTGGCTCTGACCACCGCATTGCCTTCTAATCACCCCAGAGAATTCTGGAGGCGGCAGCAGACTCCAATGGGAAGCCCTGAGGCCATGCCAAGCTGGGGCTCCCTGAAGGAGCGGCTGAGATTCATGAGGCTCTCTCAGCAGCCTGCTGAGGGCAGACTCCCAGTTCACACACAAGCGTGCACACACCCACGTCGGCCGACCCAGTCACCTCTGCCACCAGCCTGTTCTGTGCCCCGGGAGGCCAATCCTTTGGGTCCCTCGCCAGCTGCCTGGATGGCAGCCAGCTTGCTCCTCAATAGCCTTGTCTGCTCGAGGAGGCCCTACCCCACCTCTTGTCTTCAGTGTCAGAAAGGAGAAGGCATCCGTTCCAGACTGGCCGCCGACCTCCAAAAGACCCCGGTCACTTTCTCTCAGTGGCTCTCGGGGGAAGAAAATACACAGCACCTGCCGATGAAATTCCTGCTCTAGGCTGTGCCCTCTTCCTCATCTACCTGCCTCGTTTACGCTCTCAAAACTGCAAGGGGAACAGGTTTTTGGGTCCCCATTTAGCAAGTTCTGCAGAGCTGGTCTAGCACCTCCCTTTAGAAACGGGGGGCTCTTAACAGTTTGGTCTCAGCTCTGCAGGCCCATAAGAGCAAGATGAACAGAATACTAGAAAATCAGAAATGCTATACACCCCTCACCTTCCTCCCCTCTTTCTTTCTCTCTTCCTCTCTCTCCTCCCTTCCTTCCTTCCTTCCTTCCTTCACAAATCTACATATAGTGGATAAATTCCACCATTTGCACACATGTGTACACACATGTATGTACATGTATACACACACATACACGTAGCTGAAAACGGTTAAAAAACAGTGTAAGGGACTTGGGTAGCAGAGGCGTTAATCTCCACAAATATCATCTGGGCCCAAACTACCCTGCCACCAGTCAACCTGTTAGACATTTGGCCCACACGGGGTGAAGATTTGCAGGCCTGGGGTCCATCCGGCTCCCCTCTAGCTATACTACTACTATGTGTTCATTTCACTGTGGGAGGCAACCTGATCCCTTCATTTCTAACCTCCTAGGGGCACCTCATTATCCTCCCCCAGTAAAATTATTCCCCAAAAAAATAGTGTCGGGCCATGACCCCTGTGCCTGGGTACTCACCACCACCCCCAAACCCCCCCGCCCCTGCCAAGGGGCATCACTGGGTCTAAGCCGTGTCATTGAGTCCTGGCATCATCTGAACCAATAACCAGCCAGATTGGGTATTCACAAGAGATGCCTCTCTGTCCGCAGTGCGTGGCTCCCAGTTCACAAAACCCTTCTACACGCCTCACTTTCTCTCACTCTTGTGCAGAGCTCTGCGACAAGAGAATATCATCAGCCTCTGAGAAAGCTGGAATGCTCATGTCCAGCCTGCTCATGCTCTTAATGAACCACACTGAAAACAATGGATGCAACCCTAACTACATTCCTCCCCGTTCCCATGTTCCCCCACTGCAGACGTACCTATACTGAAGCCCATGGATGCTGGTCCTCCCCTCCCGGGGTCTGGGCCCCACCCCGCTCCTCACTGTCAGGGGAAGGCCCGGTTACCATCCATCCCCTCTCTCATCTAGGAGCTTGCAACTCTCTCTGTCTTTCTCCAGGATCTCCCTAGTCACTTAAGGCTCCTTGTTAGAATGATGCGACGTTAAACTTATAGATGGAAAATAGAAGAAGGGAAGAGGCAAAGGATGAAGGAGGAGAAAGGAGGAAGAAAGGGGGTGAAAGGGGAGGGAGAGATGAAACTGGCTCTTTCCCCACAAGAAGCCGGCTCGCGTTTCTCCTTACTCGACACTTCTGCCAGCTACTGCTGTACTCTCGCTGCTGCTCCTCACAGCCAGACATGTTGGGGGAAACGTCTATATTTGTCTCCACTTCTTCACCTCCTATTTATTTCTCAACTGGCTGCAATCTGGCTTCTGCCCCTTCGTCTCCACTAAAGCTGATCTCAGTTCACGAGGGAATATCTAACTGCAATATCTAAGAGATTAAAAAAAAAAAATTGTTCCCCATGAAGATGACCCCTACCGTCCTTTTTTTGAGACTGTCCTTCCCCTGGGCCTCAGAGTCCCTGCCTTTGGCTCAGCTGCGTCCTCCTTCCCCATCTGCTTTTCTTTTTTTCCCTACATTAACCCTGAAACGGCAGGGCCACTTCCCAAGCCTCCTACATGCCATGCTGTCTTCATTCCCCCAGGGGCATGACATTCACATCAACAATTCCAGCCACCAATGTCGGCCCCCACTGATGACTGCCCAAGCCACGTCATAACAACAACAACTATTAATACTTACTAGCAGACACTACGTGCCAGTGCTGCGGCCACCCACAAGTCATCTGAAGCTGGTACCATTATGGGCCGTGTTTCATAGCTGTGCGAACCCAAGGTCACACGGGTATGAAAAGGCTGTTTTTAAAGTCCACGCTCATTACCACTTCTGGTGCACAGCCAGGTAATAAACTAACAAGGGCGACCGGCTCCCTCTCCCAAATCCGACCCTGCAGGAAACATGAGGGCCGTAGCAAAGTTGAGGAATCTGAGGAAATCATGCCCGAGCTGTGAGGAATCCCCCTGGAAAGCCGGAAGATGGCTGGTCCCAGTGTAGGTGGGAAACAGTAGCCCAGGAAATAAGAGGTGGCCAGGAGTCCACCAGGTGACAGATTCTGAAGGGATCTGAGAGCCGCTCTTTTCTCTTCCTCGCACTTCATGGGGCCAGAGGTGGAACCGCCTGCCAGCCAGTGCTTTGAGGCAGAGCAGCAGCATGGGAACACAGGGAACAGCAGGTACAGACAGCTCTGGACATTTCTCCCTGCCCTATAGCCTGCGGATAAGGAGATGTCAGCCAAAGAACACAGCTCTTGGAGAGAGACCGAGGGTTAGGGAGAGCCAGATTCTTCAAGGACTGGGAGCTAAGCAGTGCCTGGTTGCAGGTGGTAAGGCCAGCGCCCACACCTTGAGGTATGCACCTCCAGGCACACTCACATCTCAAACTAGGCAGAACACAGGCTTTTCAGCTCTTCCCCGAGACACACATTTTCAGCCAAGGTGGCGAGCCCCCCAGGGGAAGGTCAGTGTGTACAAATGAGCTCGCAAGGTAAAATAACTGGGGCGACAACGCCATGAAAGAAGGTCAAAGGGGTGGACAATGGATATCAGATAAAGCACCACTGGTGGGCCAGAACAGCCAATCCAAATAAGCACAAAAATACCGTCTTCAAAAACATGGAACAGAATCAGAATTTACAGAACAAGAACAAACACTTATATTGGAAAACGATAAAAATAATAAGCCACACTGGGTAGAAAATGATTCTGAAAAAATATATAATGTTTAAAAAAAAAAAGGAACTGGTGATTTAAAAGAAAGAAGAATGAATGAATGAATGAATGAATTTGTGAGACTGGGAATTCCAGTACAGACAATTATCCAGAGAAAAACTGGGAAGAGATTAAAGAAGTATGCAATATAAAAGAAAAGAGATATGGAAAAGTAGAATTGCCAGCATTTAGATAATAAAAATACCAGAAGAGAAAAAAAAAAAAGCATTGGTAAGAAAATATTTAAAGAAACATTAAGTAAAATTTTCCCAAGATGAAAGAAAAGACTTTAGATTAAGAGTTCATGGACCTTTTACTGTGGGAGCTCCCGGGTTGAGGGGAGCACGGCGTCTCCTCTGCCCCCCATGGCATGTGCTCATCCACCGGCATCGGTGTCCTCTGAAAAGGGGGGACCATCTGGCAAAAATGCCACTTTGCCTGCTGTGCTCAGGCTCCTATTTGACTAGATATTGTGAACGTTGTTCACACCAACTTGTGCAAAAACAACAGACAGCCCTGTGCCATCTGTGGGTCAGCAGGTCACCACACCAGTGCTGAGTCCTGGGTCCTGGCAGAGCTGTGGCGCCAACTCCCAGAGTTCAGGCGGTAGGGTCTCGCTCTTCCGGCCAGGGCCACTTTGGCAATGTGTGTGGTGGGGGCTGAGTGTTTGCACAACCAAAACCTGGTGCCGTTGGCACCTCAGAGTAAACACAACACAGAAGTGAGATGCCATCTGCTCCACCTTGGCTGCCGTGGCTTTACCAGTACTGGTTGTGTCTAAAAGGCAAAGTATTGAGGAGAGTCCTGAACTTTCTTTGGTGGGTGAAGATAAAGGTGAAGGCGAACAGGAACATCAAGGAGGCTGTTTTGCTCCTTAGGAAGCTTAAGGCCTGGAATGATATCAAAACAGATCTGTGCTTCTCAGCGAATGATTGCTGGCAAGGGCAAAATGGGGAACCGCTGGCGTATCCAGCACAGGGGACCTCACATCATCTATAATGAGGACAACGGCAAAGCCTTCAGAAACATCCCTGGAATTACTCTGCTTAACGTAAGCAAGCGGGAACACTTTGAAACTTGCTCCTGGCAGGCATGTGGGCTGTTTCTGCATTTGGACTGAAAGTGCTTTCCGCAAGTTAGATGGTCTGTGTGGCACTTGGCGTAACGCTGCCTCCCTCCAGAGTAACTAACTACAACCTTCCCACACACAAGGTGCCCAATACAGACCTGAGCAGAATCTTGAAAAGCCCAGAGATTCAAAGAGCCCTCTGGACACCCCGCGAGAAGATTCATCGCAGAGTCCTGAAGAAGAATCCACGGAGAAGCCTGAGAATCATTTGGGTTGAAGCTAGAACCATGTGGAACAACCGTGCACCGGAACACCATTCTTCGCCCGGCCAAGAGCCACCAGTGCCAGTGGATAAAGCAGCAGCAGCAGCAGCAGCAGCAGCAGCGCTAGAAGCCAAATCCCATGAGAAGGGGGTTCCAGGCAAGAAGCCAGTAGTAGGGAAGAAAGGAAAGGAGGCTGGTGGTGCCATGAAGCAGAAGCAGCCTTTGTCAGGAAGAAAGGCTGCAGCCACCAAGAAACCAGCAGCTGAGAAGAAGCCCACAGAGAAGAAACTCACCACAGAAGCAAAGAAGCCTGCGGCATAGACTTAAATTTGTTTATTCCGTTAAATCACTTTGCACAGCTAATTCTGAATAAAATCCTAATCAAAGAGGCAGTGAGAAACATAAATAAATTAATTAATTAAAAAAAGTTTACGGAATAGTTCAGAATATCAAAAGCAAGGAGAAAATGCAAATGCTTCCAAAGAGGAAGAAAAGATCATCTCTTAAATCAGATAACGGAATTTTGAAAACATTTACTCAACTAATATATATATATATATATATATATATATATATATATAGAGAGAGAGAGAGAGAGAGAGAGAGAGAGAGAGAGAGAGAGAGAGAGAGAAAATATATGATTTATATAGAGAGTGCTGATTATAAAGTGCTGCTTGATTTTCAAATGTGAACACATTTGTATAACTAGCTCCCACATAAGAAAAAGAGAAGATTAGCACCACCCACCAAGTCTCCTTGGTCCTTACCACTCAACATCTGGCCCCAAAGACAACACTATCCTGACGCCATGAGTTAGTTTTTTCTGTTTCTAAATTTTATATAAATAGAAGCACACTGTATATACTCCTTCATATCTGGCTTCTTGCTCAACGTCACATAGGTGTGATTCTCCATGTGGCTGCATCCACTCAGCAGTCATTCATTTGCTCACACTGATACAGAGCAGTTTCTCAGCCTCTATTGACAGGTAATTCATTGGTGTAGGGAGTCTGTCCTGTGCATTGCAGGGTGTTTAGAAGCATCCCCCCTCTCTACCCACTAGACACCAGTAGCAATCGTCTCCCCCCAACCCCAACAAGTTATGATAACTGAGAAATATCTCCAGACAAACGTCTCCTAGGAGGTAACATGGCCTCCGGTTAGCACCACCGCTGTATAGTATTCCATTGTAGGAATACATCAGCTTATTTATCTGTTCTCCTGGTGATGGTCATTTAGGTTGTTTCCAACTTGGAACCATTAGGAATAATACTATTATGAAGAGAATATTTTCAAAAGTTTTAAAGGAAAAGAACCCTATACCTAGAATTTTAACCTGTATATAAAGTCTGTTTTACCACTCAGAGATCCTCTTTGAAAAAACTTTTGTAGGTGGTTTTCCAGCAAAGAAAGAAAACCATAGGGAGCTGCAAGCCGCATATGAAATGAAGGTGAGCACACAGCGTAGCCAAGTATATTGTTACCTAAAACAGGACAAATGGCTTCCACACCTGGGTTAGGCTGTAGGAGGCTGAAACAGGCCAACATCGCTACTAATAACAACTATTCAAAGCTAGATAAATCACCAAAAATTCACGTTTTAAAGATGTCATAAAACGAGTCTTAATAAATGCAACAGGACTGAAATCATACAAAGTGTGTTCTCCAACTTCTAATGAAATTAAATTAGAAATCAACAACAGAAATCTGAGAATTCATCAAGTATCTAGAAATTAAACAACATTATCTCTAACCCAATAGGTCAAAGAAGAAATCGCAAAAGAAATGAGAAGAAAGGCTTCAATCAATAGCCTAAGCTTCCACCTTGATAAACTAGAAAGAGGAACAATCAACAACGCAATAGAAAAAGGAACAAAAGATCTCTTTGTAACAGAGGATAACCAAACATCTAATAAACATATGAAAAGGCACTTGTGTTGCTAGTCGTTAGGAAAATGCAAACAGAAACCACAATGTGATACAAACCCATCAGAGCCAGAAAGGCTAAAATTAAAAAGATGGAAAAATATCACGTGTGGGTGAGAATGTGGAGCAACTGGAACTCTCACCCATTGGTCATGGGCGTGTGAACTGGCACACCTACCCTGGAGATCTGTTTAGGCGCGCTGACTAAAGCTGAAGTATGGTTCATACCTTATGAACCAGAGATTGCACCCCTAATGATCTCTTCAACAGGAAGGCAGTGATAGTAATACGTTTAAGAAATTATTAGGGACGATACCTACAAATATTTGTCTTGATTAGTTAAAAATAGAATGCATATATTTCAAACCAACAGAACAAAATTCTATTAATGGAATGCAGGAAAGGAAAAAGAGAATAAAAAATACAGTTTCGTACACATAAAGTAAGATTTTAAAACTCCATATAGAATACTAATTTTAGTTTCGATGCAAGTAAACTCATTGCTCAAAAGACAGGTTAATAGGTCTTATTTTTTTAAATATCCAGCAAATACATTTCCTATAAGTGAATGGTAGACTTTAGGTCTACAGATAGCTAAATAAATTTTGAAAAAGAAAAGCAAAGAAGGGGTGTCCACATTACTCCACATTAAGGCATATTTCAAACTACAATAATAAGTCCAGTGTGTTGGTATTAGGATAAAATAAACCAATGGAACAGAATTGAGAGCTCAGAAGTGGACCGATATACACATATTGGTCAGGCAATAGTAAATGAAAATAGACAGATTTTCTTGGAGAGTATATTGGAAAAATCAGTTCACCATATGATGAAAAATAAGGTTGGATCTGTACATCAGACTATATACAATGATGAATTACAAGAAAATTAAAGGTAATGAAATGCAAACTACCGTTTCCCCGAAAATAAGACCTAGACAGAAAATAAGCCTTCGCACGATGTTAGGTGCCAAAATGTGGCCCCTTGGCATACTGAATATTTTAAGCTGAAGGAGTTTGTGGAAAAGGCACCCTTCTCCCTGAAACAGGTCATAAAACCCTCATGTGAGGGGTGCGTGCCCTCCACATCCTGGAGGAATCATGCTAGGGTTTATTCTCGGCTAGGTCTTATTTTGGGGGAAACACGGTATCATTACATAGCCCCATCAGATTAGCAAAAATTAGAAAATCAGAAAATACCAGGTGTTGGCAAGGATATGGGGAAACGCCAGCCAACCCTCTTGCACTGCTGATATTAGAGAAAACCAGAACAGCTTACCTGGAAAGCAATCCGGCCTAACTTCCACACTTCATCAATTCTAACACACACATTTTTTGTGTTCCATGAACTGAGGGGGTGATGACCTGCAGATAACCCTACGTCCAGTCATCTGACACCCACTAGACCTTAAATTCACTGTGATCTAAACTGAACTTATCTTGCTTTGCCCACTCATTCGAACCCCAATCCTTTTCTCCTGCTGAGGTGTCCATGAGGTCAGTGGCATCACCATTAACCTGTACTGCTCCCACTCCCTCACTGTCACTCTTAAGCCACATACAATTAAGGTCAGACAATTAAGTTCGCAAACTCATCGTAGAAAAAGTGCTGCATGCCTCATTGCTGAATATCACTACAGTAACCTTCGAAGTACTCCCCTTGGGAAGCTATGCACCAATGCCAGCGCCTTGTCCACGCAATTTTGGAATTCTTTTTCCGGAATGGCCATCAGAGCTGTCGTCGTATTACCCTCGATGTCTTGAATGTCATCAAAATGCCTTCCTGTCAATATTTAATATTTCCTTTATTTTCGAGTAAAGAAAGAAGTCATTGGGGGCCAGATCAGGTGAGTAGGGAGGGTGTTCCAACACAGGTATTTGTTTACTGGCTAAAAACTCCCTCACCGACAGTGCCTTGTGAGCTGGTACATTGTCATGATGCAAGAGCCATGAATTGTTGGCGCAAAGTTCAGGTCGTTTTCATCTTTTTCACACAGCCCTTTCAGCACTTGCAAATAGTAAACTTGGTTAACCGTACAGTCGGTACAAATTCATAATGAATAATTCCTCTGATATCAAAAAAGGTTAGCAACCTTGGTGCAATGAGTTCATGAACTTGTCATTTGATGATCCCAACTCTGAAGTCAGCTTGAATCTCTCTGCTTTTTTCTGTCCCCACTGCCACAAATACAATGCAAACCCCAGTTACGCCTCTCTTAAACGGCTACAGGAGCCTCAGTCCTGCAGCTTCCTCTTTTCTCTCCTGTTCACACTGCACACCAGCTGCTAGGGTGCCCGTTCTAAAAATATAAGTGGGTTCACATAGCTCCGCCACTTAACAATCTTTCAGCACCACACTCGACTCTGCCCTGGAAGCTCCAAGTCTGTTCAATTAAAAGAAAATTTGATTATCTAGATAGCTATAGTGGATTATCAGAATAAATCTACATTCTTACTGTAAGCTTTCTTACATCATTAAAATCTGACAGAAAAATTACATGAGCAATACAAAATAACTCCTGTATACTCCTTGCCCAGATTTAGCAATGGTTTATACTTAGGACCTTGGTTTTGTCGTTATAATTCCTATTTCTTTTGTATCATTTTTCTAAACTATTGAAAAGTATGATGAAGAGATGCCCCATTCCCCCTAGCTACCTCAGAGTGCATTTCCTAACAAGGACATTCTCTTACATAATCACATACAGTTATCAAAATTAGGAAATTTAACATTGGTATGTGACTATTAGCTAATCCCCAGTCCACATTCAAATCTTATCAATTGCCCTAAAAACCTCTCTTAGAGGTGTCTGAGTCTGCCCGTTTGATCTAGTTGTTAAGTCTCTTTGATCTCCTTTAATTGGCTCTCCACTGTCTTTCGTGACTTTGACATTGTGGACTTGTTCAGGCCAGCAATTCTGTAGAATGTCCCCCAATTTATGTTTATTGCATGTTTCCTTACGATTAGACTGATGTTTTACATTTGTGGCAGAAATACCAATGACAAAGTAACATGGTATCCTTCTTGGTAAATCCAATCAGGAGGTGCAGTTTGACCCAGTATTGGTGATGTCAACTTTATTAGTTGGTTAAGTGGCACCTGCCAGGTTTTTACACTTTAAAATTAGTATTTAACCATTTTATTTTTTGCTTTCAACCACATAAATGGGCATTCGTTCACTAATCTTTTGATTCAGGCCAACGCTTTTTTTTTTTTTTTTGAGTATAGATGTGTTCACTGGATCTCTAAGCCATTTTCAATACATGACTTAGAATGCATTGTCTAAGATTTTCAATTTCAATTTCTTTAAAGAAGAGCAAGAATGTAAAGCCACCTTCAAAGCAATCTAAGTGCTGAATTATTCTAGAGTTTTTATTTTCCCAATCTTTTACATAAGCAACTTTATGCATTTTTTTCCCCAAAGTTTTCAACTTGCTTTTCATGGTAACAGTTCATTGGTAGGTATAACTTTTAACTAATTATATAAACAAGTTTGGGAACAAATGCAAGTGACTGATATTGGTAAGAATACAACTCAACTTGGGATGGGAATAAAGGCTGTGGGTACTGCTACCCCACGAGCACTTGGTATGTTGTGGGCATTAGTATATTTTTCAGAGAATGGAGGGTGTGGGTTAATCTAGCAAGGCAATTAAATAGTAGTCAGTTAACAGAGGTTTTGCTGTAAATTAAATTTCCCAGAATTGAGGGACGTGAGTTTTCAGATTGAAAAATCCTACCAAGCACTCAGAAAAATAAATTTAAGTCATCACTGAGAAATATCACTTTACTAGGATAAAGATAAAATCCTAAAAGAACCCAGAGAGGAAAAAAATATTTACCTACAAAGCAAAGGGAGTCGTAATTGCATCAGAGTTTTAAACAGGCTTCCAAATTCTGATGGGAAATGGTCTTCAATCAAGACCTTTGTACAAAGACAAACTATGAGCCAAGTGTAAGGGAAGCCCAAGTGTAAGGGAAGCATGCTGTTATGCAAGGTCTCCCCCGCTATCTTTCCGATAAAGGTAGTGAAGAACATCCAAGAAATGCCGTGACACAAAGACTCAGGATCTAGGAAACAGAGGGTCCAACCAAGAAGTGTGGCCAAGTATCAACTCGCCAGATTGGAAAAGGAAGATATAGGGTCTCCACAGGTGGGCGAGCATGAAGTTGATTATCTGATGTCTTTGAACATTTAGAGATCCTACAGATAGGCATTGGACAGACTTGGAGGAACACCAGGAATAAAGAGCAATAAATAGCTTAAAAACTAAGCAAATGACAAATACCAAAGCGCCTCGTCAACAAGAACAGCAATTGTAAATAAAAAGTATCACATTGTAATTTCTGGCTGAACAAAGAACAATATTTATACAAAACACTGCGAACTCTGACTACTGACTTAACAAAAAAGGATGTAGAGCCAGAAAGTAAACTTTATGAGAACTGAAACCTCATCCGAGTCACTGTTATAACCCAGTGTTTACAACAGTGTTTGGCACATTAAAAAATTTAAAATAATTGACCTTTCTAAAAAAATAACAGTATTTGAGCTGAAAATTTTCAATTAAATGTAACAGAGGTTTTGTTGTTGTTTTTTATGATCTCTAATGTGAGAAGTGTTCCTGGGGCCATACTGAAAACTAGCTATTGAGAAGTGGACTGCCATTCTCCCAAGCATTTCATCTACATGTGATCAAACAATATGGAGAGTGTTTAAATTAAAAAATTATTACAGTAAAAGACACATTGCCATTAATCCTTCTCAAAATACTCCCCCTTGCTTCAAACACACTTCTCCCATCGCTCTTGCCACTTTCTGAAGCAGTTCTGGAAGTCCCCTTCCATGAGTGTCTTTAGTTGCGTTGTCGTTACTGCCTCGATGTCCTGAATCATTTTGACTTTGGGGAAAAGCCACAAGTCGCAGGATGCCAGATCCCGTGAATAAGGTGGATGAGGACACACCGTAATGTTTTTATTGGACAGGACTTGCCAACGTCCAGAAGCAATGTGTGACACAGAGCATTGTCATGATAGAGGATGAAGGAAAGACACTCACGAAAGAGGACTTACAGAACTGCTTCAAAAGTGGCAAGAACAATGGGGTGTGTTCGAAGCAAGGAGGAGTATTTTGAGGGGGATTAATGACAGTGTGTCTTTTACTGCAATATGTTTTTTTAAATTTAAACATTCACCGTATTTTCTCATCACACCTCATACATGGAAACATGTTCTCAGATGGCCTCGCATCTTGGAGATTCCCAGTCCAGGATGTTCACAACTGAACCACTCCACACTCAAGCTGCATCTATGAGAATACCTTAGTGGATTTGAAGATACGTCAGTCATCATCAGTGGGGCAAATGTCAAGTTGTAAAGGCATATTTGCTCATGAATTTCACCTATGTAAACAGACAAGAAGAGTTTCCAATGGTTTTTGGCCCCCAGTCTGCACAGTTTGGTTCTACAAGTGTTTCTTTTCCACACAACTATAGATCGCCAATGAATAACAACACAAAAGATCATTTTCCCCAATTATGTTTAAACTTTCTCTTCCTGACTACCAACATAATAAATGAAAATTGCAGAAATTTTGGAAAATGTAAAGAAAAATAATCCTCCCAAATAAATAGACAACACTATTAATATTTTCTTTTTTCTAAGCAGCTTTATTATTTTTCTTTCCAACACTGAGATCTTACTATTATAGGGATAACTTTGGGTCTAGTTTATTAACCATAGACATAAGCATTTCTCCAATTATTAAAAATAAATCTTATAAGCAAGATGAAAGATTGTTTCAAAATTTATTCCTTTTAGAGGAGAATTTTAGCTGCCCTGCAAACACTTTTTTATAAGAGTGGTAAGGGTTTCTATACTTTTCAGAGAAGCCCTCATAGGGCATCTCCTCGAAGCGCTGACTCTTAGGAAGTTCATGTGATGTAATGGGGTGATGTTACCATATGGGACTCTTGATTCTAACACTAGTGTGCTTCTTACCAGCTCATGGCCTCGGAAGTTTCCTTCTCTGAGAGTCACCTGTCCTTATCTGTAAAATGGAGATAATTCTATCTCCCTGATTGGGTTATTAAAAGAAATATGGCATGTCAAGTGCTTAGCACCGCACCTAGACAAGAATGAAGGCTCAATGAACATTAGCTGCCATCATCACCCTTTCATCATCATCATCATAATTAAGGGTTAGGAGAAGCAGACACGCCTAAAGATGGGTACCTCTCCTGGCATCTCAGAGCATGCTGTCTTTGCTTATTTAATCCTGAATATTTCTGTTCCAATTACTACTTAGCTTCTTTTTTGAATGCAGGAGTGTTTTGCCTTCCAAAGCGAGCATTTAATTAATGCTCTCACCCATTCTGTGCTTACCTTCTTATCCTTGAAAAACTTCGAAAACTTATTGGGTTGTTGGAAAAGTCATGATGTATTTTTTTCTATGTTTTTCGTTGCAAAAATGCATCATGGCTTTCCCAACAACCCAATAATTGCCAACTTTGGCTTCAAGCCACATGTAAGACAATAAACGCGTGGATAAATAGTATGTTGTTGTAAAATGAGAAGAAGAAAGAGAACTGACATTAAGCTGAGTGCCAACTGTGAGCCATAATCTGGGCTTTTTTTCACCAAAATTCTGCAATGTAGGTATATTGTTCCTTCTTGGCAGGTGAGGAAACCTTGCCTCAGAGAGGGGAAGTAAGGTGCCCACAGTCACACAGCCTGCAAGCGGCAGTGTCAGAAATGAAGGCCATTTCTCTCAGATTTCAAAAGGCTGGCTTCTTCCACTCTATCACACTGCCTCCACAATACACACTGCCCAAAAAAAGTTCAGGTAATGCTTCACTATCAATAAGCGTACTTAATAAGCAGTCACTAGATGCCCAGGTGCTAAATCTATCACATGCATTATCTCTTTTAATCCTCATATCAATCCTAGGAAGTACATGCAGGTGTCATCCCCATTCAACAGAGAGAAAACCGAGGCTCAGAGAGGTCAAGCCACATGTTCAAGGTCATGCTTCTATGATGATTCAGGTCATATATGACTAACCCACCACTAACATCATACTCAATGAGGAAAAGCTAAGTGTTTTCCTTAAGTTCAGGAACAAGACAAGGATATCCACTTTCACCACTTTTATCCAACATAGTATTGGAAGAAATAACCACAGCAATCAGACAAGAAAAAGAAACAAGAAGAATCCAAATTGGAAAGGGAGAAATAAAACTATCATTATTTGCATATGACATGATACTATATAGAGAGAGAACCCTAAAGATTCCACCAAAACTATTAGAACTGATCACTGAATTCAGTAAAATAGCAGAATACAAATATTCAGAAATCGGTTGCATTTTTATACACCAATAATAAACTATCAGAGAGAGAAATTTAAAAAACAATCCCATTTACAGTGCATTCAAAATAAAATAAAATAAAATACTTAGGAATAAATTTATCAAGGCGGTAAAAGACCTGTACTTGGAAAATTATAAGACATTGAAGAAACAAACTGGAGAAGACACAAATAAATGGAAGTATATAAAATGTCCATACTGTCCAAAGCAATCTGTAGATTCAATGCAATTCTTATCAAAATACCAATGGTATTTTTCACAAAACTAGCACAAATAATCCTAAAATTTACATAGGATCACAAAAGACCCTGAATAGCCACAGCAATTTTGAGAAAGAGCAAAGTTGTAGGTATCATGATACCCGATATCAAACTATACTAGAAGGCCATAGTAATCAAAACAGCATGGTACTGGCATAAAAGCAGAAATATAGATCAATGGAACAGAATAGAGAGTCCAGAAATAAGCTCATGCCTATATGGTCAATTAATCTATGACAAAGGAGGCAAGAATATACAATGGGGTAAAGACAGTTCTTCAATAAATGATGTTGGGAAAACTGGACATATACATGCAAAAAAAAAAAAAAAGCAACTAGACCAAGAATAAACTCACAATGCATGAAAGATTTAAATGTAAGACCCAAAACCATAAAACTCCTAGGAGAAAACATAGGCAGTAAACTCTCTGACATTGCTCATAGTGATTTTTTTTTCTGGTATATCTCCTCAGGCAAGGGAAACAAAAGAAAAAATAAATGGGACTACATCGAACTAAAAAGTTTTTGCACATCAACAAAACAGAAAGCAACCTACTGAATGGGAGAAGATATTCACAAATGATACAGCCAATAAGGGGTTAATAGCCAAAATTTATCAAGAACTCATACAACTCAACATAAAAAAAAAATCCAATTAAAAAACGGGCAGAGGTCCTAAATAGATATTTCTCCAAAGAGGCCATACAGATGGCCAACAGACATATGAAAAGATGCTCAATGTCACTAACCATCAGAGCAATGCCAATTAAAACCACAATGAGACACCACCTCACTCCTGTCAGAATAGCTACTATCAATAAAACAAACAAGTGTTGGTGAGATGCGGAGAAAAGGGAACCTTTGTGCACTGTTGGTGGGATTGCAAATTGGTGCAGCCAAAATAAAAAAACAGTATGGAAGTTCCATAAAACAAATTAAAAATAAATCTACCTTATGACTCAGCAATTCCACTTCTAGGTATTTATCTGAAGAAATCCAAAACACTAACTCGAAAAATGTAATGCTATGTTCATTGCAGAATAGGCAAGATATGAAAGCAACCTAAGTGTCCATTAATAGATGAATGGATAAAGAAGTTGTGATATATATACATACAATGGAATATTACTCAGCCATTAAAAAATAATGAAATCTTACCACTTGCAACAACATGGATAGGCCTAGAGCCGCAGTTCTCAACCTTCCTAATGCTGCAACCCCTTAATACAGTTCCTCATGTTGTGGTGACCGCCAACCATAAAATTATTTTCGTTGCTACTCTATAACTGTAATTTTGCTACTGTTATGAATCGTAATGTAAATATCTTTTTGTTTTCCGATGGTCTTAGGCGACCCCTGAGAAAGGGGCGTTCGACCCCCAAAGGGGTCGCAACCCACAGGTTGAGAACCGCTGGCCTAGAGGGTATTATGTTAAGCAAAATAAGTCAGACAGAGAAAGACAAATACCATATGATTTCACCTATATATGGAATCTAAAGAACAAAATAAATGAACAAACAAAACAGAAACAGACTCATAGATACAGAGGATAAACGGAGGGTTGCCAGATGGGACGGGGGTTGGGGAGCTGGGTAAGAAAGGGGAAGGGATTGAGAAGTACAAATTGACAGTTACAAAACAGTCACAGGGATGTAAAGTACAGCATGAGGAATAGAGTCAATAACAATGTGATAACTATGTATGGTGTCAGGTGTGTACTAGACTTATCGAGGCATCACTTCACAAATTATATAAATGTCTAGTCACTATGCTGTACACCTGAAACTAATATAAAATAATATTGAATGTCAGCTGTAATTAAAAAATTAAAAAAGTAAAAAGATTTATATCTTAGTATCTTTAAAAACATTTTTTCCGGGTTTTTTTTTTACAAGGGGCTCCCCATTTTCAATTTTCTCTGGACCCCATGAATTATGTAACCACTCCTGCTCACTCCCCTTCTCCTGAACGCACTGTCCCCAATAAATCACTTGAACAATGTCGCTAACCTTGTCCTAGACTTGGCTTCTAGGAACTTGACACAAGACACATGCCAAATTATACAGAAAAAAACAAACAAAAAGAACCAACTAGAATCTCTCCTCGCCAACCCCATGAAAACCGTGAAAGCAGCAAGACAGGCTTGCGTCCTGCCCAAGCCCAGCTCTCCTTGATTTGCACACCTTCACTTCCTCCCAGCTCACTCTGAGCTCCTCTGTGAAATGAGTTGTCAGGATTGTCTGGGAGCGTCTCCCGTCACCTTAGCCACTCACTCCACAAGCTGGTGTTGAGCACCTAATAGTAACAGCTCCCTCTTACTGAGCACGACTCACATGTCCACAAGTAAGTGCCCACCTGCCTGTGGCCAACCCACAGGTCAAGCCTAAGCAGTAGGTGACAGGACTCCTGTGTTAGACAGAGGACACAGCCTCACTGAGGTGAAGTCACTTGCCCAAGGTCACTCATCTAGCAAGTGACAGATTCAGGATTAGACTCCAGGGTCTTTGCTTTTCATCATTAGGCAACTTGGCCTCTGTCCACTCTATGCTAGCACTGGAACTGGAGGTGCGAATGAGACACAGTCCTTACAAAGGCACATTTTTATAGTAAAATATTGGCTTATTTACACGTAGTCCAGGTAAAGGATATTTTCAAAACTTTTGCATTGGGCCGGCCGAGTGGTGCGATGGTTAAGAACTCGCTTGGGATGCCAGAGGGCCCCGGTTCGGATCCCACATATGAGGGCCAGTGACACTGCCCTCCACAGCTAAGATGCTGGACAACGGCTCAACCTGGAGCTGGGTTGCCATGGGTCGCCGGCGACGGCGTAGGCTGCAGCCCCTGTGGCAGTGGGTTGCCATGGGCTACCATGTGTAGCCAGCAGCCAGCGTGAGCGGCCAGCAGCCAGCGTGAGCGGCCAGCAGCCGCCGTGAGCGGCCGTCCAGAAGCCGGTGACTGATCTGCCTCACCAGGGAAGAGCGCAATGATGGTGCCAACTTGGGCCAGTGAAGCAACATCCTCCACAACTAGATTGAAGAACCAAAAAAAATGTCAGCAACTTGTCTGTTCCCCTTCCCCCGATTCCCTAGCACTGTTCCCAAGCACTGTTCCCAATTCCCCAATAAAAAAAAAAATCTTTAAAAAAAAAAAAAAACTTTTGCATTCAGTCAAAAACTCGCAAAACCTAAAGGAATTTCAGCGACAGTCCAAATTTGCACCTCCCTCCACCCCTGACGTTTAGCATTCCTGGAAGTGTGGTCCAGCCTAGTGAGAGGGCTCTCACTTCCATACTAGGAATTTCCACCTCTTGTCTCGGCAGTTGCTATTGGAAATTACACCCTTACCATCTGTTCCTCTATAACCACCTCTCTGGTCTAGTTCTATCCCGAGAGCACAGCTAACTGGACTAGACAAGACGAGCTCCCCAGAGACAGTCCCTCCCCACAGGGACAAACACTGCCGATCTCCCTAAGGGTTTCTGCAGGGGCTTGGCTTCCGGACCCTTCACATCCTGGAACCCTCCTCCCCTCGCTCCAGTTCTACAAAGTCAGACCCTCAAATTCAGGACTCTCTTGAGTCCAAGTGCCAAAAACCAAAATCAACTTGATTTAAGAAAAGAACGGGGGAACTGGGTTCTTTGGCTCAAGTAACTGAAAACCCAAGCCTGACAAGAGGGAGGAACTCAAATGATATTATGAGCATGAGGTCTCTCCTCTCCTTGGCTTCACTCTGCAGTACGCTCTCTCTAGAAGGCTTACATCCCCAGAGCTTAGAGTCCCTGGGGAAAAAGGAGGCCAATGAAAGAGTCAAAATTAAGCCTCATTGGTCCAGTCTAGGACCGTATTGCCATCCTTGAACTAATCATTTGGCCAGAGGAATGAACATTCCAATCGCCATGCTGACCTGGAACAGGGACTGACAGTAGGAAAAGGTTGGCTTCCCAAAGGGGGGGAAAAAAAAGTTGTTACTTTTAGAAGTGAGAATGAACATTGGACAGGCAGAATCCACAGACGCCTTTCAAACACCCAGAGCCAAATCCGTGGTACCAGATGGTCTGACAAGCCCAGTGATGGTGAGATTCTAACTCTTTTTGTCCTGCCCAAAAGAGGAAGGTGGTTTCTGGGGCTCCAAGGAGAACTGGGTATGACTTGGATTCATGTTCAAATGTTCCCTTCTTTCCTCTTCTCACTTCTTCCTTACCCAACCCACGAACACTCTCTAGACGCCCTCCTGTTAAGGAGGCAAAGAAAAAGGAGACACAGGTGATGCCAAGGGACCTGGGTTCGTCTGACCTCCCAGAACCTTGACAGGCTGCCTGCCAGTCCCGAAGACATTCCTTTTAGGAGAAAGGGAATTGGGGACTGATGGGGTTACTGTGAGGCACTCAGGGGAACTGGTGGAGAAGGAACTGCTTCCAAGTGACCAGTTTACACAACTCACTCCCGGGGTGGCCTCACTTTATATAGTACAGATGCTTCTGTACAGCTTAATAATTTTGCAAACATCAAATTATAGTTTAAATGCACTGTGAAGACAAGAATAAAAACTAGCTACCATTTATTAAGTATCCTCTATTCACAGGGATATTTTAAAAACTTTATGAAGCAGATATTATCTCCATTTCAGAGATTGGAAAACTGAGTCTCAGAACTTGCCCAAGGTTTCAAGGGCAGGAAGTGCCAACAAAGATTTGAACCCAGGTCTGTCTGCCTCCCAAGCCCCCACTGTGCTCTACAGGAAAGGAATCCCACAGCAATGACTTCTATCATGTTATTGATAACGCCTCACTCAGAGTATCAATCATGAGTATGCAGGTTTTTACATCCAAGTCTGTTTATAGTGAAGTGTACCTCTGGGTTATTCTGATGCCTAATGAGAATAATCAGTGTTTAATACTTTTCGACATTGAGGTTACAGCCATCCGTGACTTTGCTCCCCCCCCCTCGGCCATGCTTTGTGCTCCACCGAGCCTTCCAGGAAGAGTTTAGCCTAGTATCAAGAGCATCAGCTATGGCACCACACTGCAAGGCCCAGCTCCAACTAGTTTTGAAATGACTTTGAAAACACAGCTGATCCATTTGGAGCCTTAGTTGTCGCTTCCACAAAATTAGCAACAGTAGAGCCTGGGTCCTAGGACTTTAATGAAGTTCAAACAAAATAATCTAAGTACAAGCCTCAGCACCACACCTCGTAAATGTTCAATAAGTGTTCCTACCAGACTGTCAGCTCCATGAGAGCAGGGAGTATGTGTGCTTTTTGTCACCACTTCAACCCAGTGGCTTGCATGTTGTAGACACTCAATAAACATTTGTTAAGAGAATACTTTATTTAAGCTAGCTCATTTTATCCTTAACAAATCTATGAAGTGGGGGCAGATAACAAAATCATCTTAAGTAACCTGAAGTGCGAGGAAGAAAAGCAAAGGACAGAGAGAGGGACAGAAAAAAGGTGGAAGGGTATGTGTTTTAGACTGCCCAGAGCTAAATAAGTGAAGGACAAAGCCAAGTGTAGGTCTTACAGGGGAGTGTTATGGACTGATGTTTGTGTCCTTCCAAAAGTCATATACTGAAGCTCTGTCCTCCTATGCAGCTGTATTTGGAGACAGGACCTCTAAGGAAGCAATTAAGGTGAAAGAGGTCAGAAGGGTGGGGGTCTGATCCAATGGGATTAGTGTTCTTATAAGAAGAGGCGCCAGAGATCTTGCTCTCCCCATCCCTCTGTGCTCAGGCACCTAGGAAAGGCCATAGGAGCACGCAGAGAGATGGAGGCCACCTACTAGCCAGGAGAGGAGGCCTAAGAATGAAACCTCCTTTGCCAGCACCTTGATCTTGGACTCCCCAGCCTCCAGACTGGGAGATATAAGTTTCTGTTCTTTAAGCCACCCAGTCTGTGGTATTTTTTTAGGGGAGCCCAACTGGACTAAGATAGAATATGTTCTGGGAAAAGGGACTATCAAGTGCAAAGGCCTGGAGGAAGCTTGGTGTTCACAGAACAGCAGGAAGCCAGTAAATGAGCAAGGGAAAAGTCCTAGGCCATAACCACAGGCTCTGAGAGTAGAACGTCAAGAAAAAAAGCCCCCACCCCAGATGAGATCACTATCACCATCGCCATAACAATTAACATAGAGAACTGACTTTTTCTCAAACTTATGCGAAATGCAAACACAGGCCTTTTTAGAAAACTAAGATCTTTTTATAGTCCTATACCACAGCCTGTGGATAACTCACACTCTTGCCCCACAAATTCAGCTTCTGCACAAATCAGACTGCTGTGCTCATGGGGCAACCCCTGGAAACAGAGCCCCTTTTACCTCCCTCAGGCAATGGCAAGTGCGTTCCAGCTATGAGCCACCCAACCCATGACCTTCAACCCCCAGCCGGGGCCCACGTGAACAGTGCTCTGGAAAGGCTCCAATTTCTCTGTGCTATCAGATCTGGCCAAGCCTGTTGTTTTTCATGCCAGTGCCAGGGTGGATCAACAGACCTGGTTAATGCTGAAGCCACTGGAGGTAATTAACCAGTCAGGACGGGGCTTGGCCTCAGAGCCGGGAGGAGCAGAGGCGAGGCTGCTATGCAGATTGTCCTCTCCGCAATGCCAGCACTACAAAATTGGTTTGGTGTCTACTTTCCTCCTGATGCCATTTAGTTTTGGAGACAAAACCCCAGTGAAAGGGAGTCAGGTGGATTGGGAAGTCAAGTGCAGACAGGGGTAGATGGTGGCGTCTGTATCTTAGGCATGAATGTCTTCACTTTTTATGTAAAGTGGTGGTTTGCAGCTGGGAGCGATTTTGCACCGCCCCCATCTCCACCCCGGGGGCCCATTTGGCAATATGTGGAAACATTTTGGGTTATCACAGCTTGGGGTCCAGGGGAGGGCTACTTCTATCTTGTGGGTAGAGGCCAGGGATGTTGCTAAAACAATACACAGGACAGCCCCCCCACAACAAAGAATTACCAAGGCTAAAATGTCAACTGTGATTTAAGAGGACAAGAAAAAGAAAAAAGAAATTCAAATATCAAAGGGTTTTTCATGTGCCGTATGATCTACACACACACACACACACACACACACACACACACACCATTTAATCTTCACACCAACTCCACAAAATGATACCCATTTCCCAGATGAGAAAATCCCCAATTAAATTCTCATTAGATCTTGTACCCAGTGCCTAGCAGAAGTTGGTACCTAACAGAAGTTCAATAGAGACTTACTTGAATTCATAAAGGATTTCAATAAATGCATGTGTCAGTGGCCCTGAAGCACATGTTCATTTCTTCCCACCACTTTCTGAGAAGTACAAAGATCCTTCCAGGGTTTTGGTCGGGGCGGTTATGTCGCATATGCCAGGAACAGAAACCTCCCCAGGCCAACTCAAGTCAACATGGAAGCCAATAGTGAGAATACAGAGGTATCCTGGAAACGAAGCACAGTCAGGACTTAGAACTTGAAAAGTCACCAGGAACCAGAGTGCCCTATGCTGTCATCTCTGCATCTTACTTTGCTCTCCCAGCATGATTTGCATTGTTTAACCATCTTGCCTATGGTCCAATATAACCGCCTTGGCTCCATTTTGACTCTGAAAGTCCCAATGGCCTCTCAGCTTTGGCTCTTAACTAGTTTAGTCTGTAAATCTCCTAGTTATACCGTATTTCCCCATGTATAAGACACATCCAGTTTTTAGACCCCAAATTTTTGGGGAAACGGTGCATCTTATACATGGGGGAATACGGTATATTCCTGGAGAAGGATTTAGATTAGTATAGCCTCAGCTATATGACTCTGCCCCCAGCCAGACAACTGCAATTGCATGAGTCACTCTGAATGAGAACTGGCCAAATGAACCCCGTCAAACCTGGAGACCAGGAGCAACAAACATATTCTTTTAAGCAACTATGTTTGGGATGATTTTTTTTTTTTTTTTTACTGTTAAAGCACAAAATTTAACCAAGTAAATGTGAAGATTTATTTGGCTTTATTAAGTGATTCATGGCTTGGACAGCATGCCCTCTGGCAACTAGAAGGGTGCTCCAGGAGGTGACACAGAATGGAAGGTGCTTAGAGGCACAAGGGTGTGGCAGGGGAGTTATCGGGGGGGGGAAAAATAAATAAAAAAGGAGAGAGAGAGAAAAAGAGAGAAATGAAAGGACTATTTTTAGACCAGGCCATCTTCTTTTGAGGGGAAGGGAATGGCCGGGGTTTTGTCACACCAGTATGGATCGAGAAGTTCCGGACTGAGTGGTTTGAAATTCCACTCCTGGGAGAGGCTGAAGCTGTAAGCAGGTTAGTTATTAAGTTCTGGTTTGGTGAGGTGGCCTAGCAAAAGTGACTCCATTTTGTCTTTTGTTTTGTTTTTAAATATTAAATGGCGGTCGATAAATAAAATGGATTTTGGCATCAAAAGTGGGTTGCTGCTATAGCAGAAACCTAAGCGTGTAGCATCATTACAATTCTGCTCCCTAGTCCAATGTCCAGAGACCAAATACGTACATATTTCTATTATAAATCACAATATCACAATCATCCTGTGTTTGACCAGCAGACAGAAGCTGGAGGGGCCTCCAAGAGCATGTTAGTGGAAGTCTAAAGGGCTTTGATTGTGACCTAAAGGAAAGTGAGGAAAATCCACTGGAAGCTAGAGGAAAGGGGACCTTTGTGGGTGCTGGAAGGTTTGGTGACGCTGTTTTCTGCTGTCATGTGAAAAGTAGGAAATATTTCACAATGAACGTAATGATCTGGCCAATCTGCCTATTGCAAAATGCGAAAGAGAGAATGCAGCTTAAAAAAAAAAAAAGAAAGAAAGAAAGAAAGAAAGAAAGAAAGAAAGAAAGAAAGAAACTTTTTTGATTTGGGGGCAAAATTTAGAAGGTATGTAAAAGAGTCAGAGTTTTCTGGATTTGAAAATAAATCTACTTCTCACTCACCAGAGGGAAAACTATTCTCAAATTAAAATGCCCTTCCAGCAAAGGTTGGGCATAGCATCTTTTGTTAAGAGCTCAGAAAGGTTTAGGAAGGTACCTAATTAACCTTTCAAATAGAGAGAAATCTTCTAAAGAGCTTAAGGGTGTGCCCGGCTGTTTCTCTTTACTAAACAAGATTTTTAAGACTCTTAAGAGCAGCCTTTAAAGGCACCCAAGAGAGAAAAGGACTTACCCTACATGAGCCAAAGAGATGTGTGGTCGTGGCTTTTTTTCTCAGTGGAAAGAACTCCAGTAAGGATCATAAAAAATCCTCCAAGTTTTTTTTAGAATTGGCTTGAACTAAAAGAGGAGATAGTACAGGGTGAAAAGAGGACTTTGGATTCCAGAACTTCTATGGACAGGAAGTAGGCCCAGAAACTACTCGGGGGAAATACAGGTTACATTTCATGGCAAAGGAAGGTTAAATCCAGAAAGTGGAACCAAAAACTCAGAAGGCAGAGCTGCAGAGAATCACTGAATAGAACACGACCCTGATCAAGGACTCTGTGATGTGTTTACTGCAGTTTTCTGATGCCTATCCCACCAATGTATGCTGGGTATGGAAGACAGAAAACTTTCTTTTTAGGTCACAGATACTCAGATCAAGAAGAATCATTCCTGAAGGGCTGTAACTAAGGAACCACACTCAAGGCACCTCATCCACACTGGGAAGTGATATAGATGATGAAATCCTCGGAGTCAAGCCTGAACTGGAGGCATGAGATTGCTAAGGAGCAAAACCACAAGCCCAGAAATGGCATCACTTGTGCTAAAGCCCATAGAGCAAATCTAGATTTAATATCTGACCTGACGGCTGTTTCAGCCTCTCCAAGCAACATAACCTTAATTAACCAGTCTGGCATTTTCCGGTCGACGGTCATTTGTGCTCTCCCCATCCTCCCCTGGAAAGGAGAGGCAATCTGCATGATAAAACCCTCGCCATCCCCATTCCTCCCTTGCCCCCCAAGGTGTCCTGGTCTCAAAATAACCCTTTCTTTTCTTTTGTTAATAGCTCCCTTGCCCCACCCTTCTTCCTATAAAAAGTTTCCATTTTTGTACAACCTGTAGGGGCTCCCTTACTATTTGCTGGGTGGGATGATGTCCATTTCATGAATTGCTTAATAAAGCCAATTACATCTTCAGACCTACTTGGTTGAACTTTGGTTCTTTAAGATGCTTGAAAGAGTCGCAGGATGGAACAACTGCATTTTGCGTGAAGGAAGAATGTAAATAATTTGTGATCAGAGGCCGACTGTGGTAGCTATGAAATCTGACTTCCAACGTCCTTGACATTCAAGAGTGGCATCTATGTGTCCTTCCCTTCAATGCTGACTCTGTAACTGCTTGATCAAAAGAAGACAGCAGCGTGGCACTGAGCCAGTTTCGGGGCCAGGCCTGAAAGGTGTACTTTCTCTTTCTTGGGATACTTGCTTTTGAATCCCACCCATCATGCTGCGAAGAAGTCCAGGACACAGGGAGAAAGGCCAAGTGTATGTGTTCCAGTGAAAAACTTCACTGAGGTCCCAGTACAGAATCAGCATCAGGTGCCAGATGTGAGAGTAAGAAAAAGCTTGACCGAGATTCCAGCCCCAGTCGGTATCCACCTATAACCACATGGGAATCAGTGACACACAGCTAGCTGATACCAGTAAAGCCCCAGAACCATGCGAGATAATAATTAAAAGACTGTTGCTGTTTTTTAAGCCACTAAGCTTGGGAGTGATTTGTTACACAGCAGTCGATAGCCAAAACAAGTATTTTCAGTAGTTTATATAATCTTTAAGTTGTGTGAATATGTGATGATAAGCATAAATGACTTTAATAATCATAAGGAGTCACACAAAAAAATTAACTTTATATTAAAATGACAGAAGCCTTTGGAATCAGAGAGAACTAGGTTCTAATCCTACTCTGCATCCTGTTAGTTGTATTAGGTATAATAGAAGTTAGAAAATGGAGGAGGAGGAAGAGGTGGAGGGGGTCCACAGTGCCTCCAGAAAAAGCTCTTAACTAGCTTTGATTAACTGCCTCCAGCCACATATCTTGTTTTTACAACAACAGATGACAAGAGGTGGTCTGGAGCAAGATAAGAATCGGAGTCAACAGAACTCCATCCATCTTAGGAGGTCACACCCTCCCGTGGAAGAGCATACACTGCCTTTTCCGACCAAATCAATGTGTAACTCCCTCACCCCACCCCCACAACTATTGTATATAAGTCCTCGGGACAAAGGGACCAGGTTCTATTCCTCTCTCCCACCTCGGCTATGCCCATTCACTTCCCTGAGAACATATCACTAATAAACCCTGCTTGCAGATTAATCAGCTTGCTACCTTTGATTCTTCGCTGCCTCGGCAAGAAGAACCAAGATTCCAGTAATGGTTGTATGACATTAGATAAGTTACTTAACTTCTCTGAGTCTCAGTTTCTCTTTAAAATAGAATTCATTAATAACACCTATTATATAGGTTGTTGTGGGGTTTAAAACCAGAGAATAAATGTAAATCCTTTAGCCCAGTGCTTGGTACATAGTAGCTGTTAAATTAATATTTCATTATGATGACTGGACATCAGCTGAGTCAGTATTGGTTGACAAGGCCTTGGTAACAGACAGGCCTTCTCCTGTGTAAGACCACTAAGAAATCTGTTAAGCAGGCCGGCCACGTGCCAGTTAGCCTTGTGCAGCAGACTCTGGGGCTGGACAACTCCGGAAGCAGACATGTCACACGGGGCTTGGGCCTTTGGGTCCAGATGGAAAGTGTTCCAGTTCAGTTCCTATTGGGAACTGACTCGCCTTCTGACCTTGAGCATTGGTGGGTATGAAGGTAAACAGGCGAAAAGCAAATAAAAGAAAGGAGACAGATTTCTGTACCATGGACAAGACCTGCGCTGTGCACAGCCTCAGCTTCTGTAGAGTCGGTGGAGGGTACAGGCTAATTTTATGCTAGCTAGTCAGTTGAACTAGGTGAAGGTTAATGAAAAATTGACTTGCACAGAGACCTCAAGTTTGTGCTGCAGAAGTGGAGGTTCCTGCCAAAAGGAGGCTTGCGATCTAGTTAATGATGCTAATTCCATCTTGCTTACATTTATTCACTCGTCCCATCACCACAATGTCTTCCTCTAGCAGGTCTCTTTGCTGAAGCTGTTACCTTTCCCACAGACCAAGTCAACTTTGAAAAATGTGATTCTAACCCTGACAACTCCCCTGCTTTGAAGTCTTTGGTTGGGTCCCTGTAGTTCTCTGGACAAAGTCCAAACTCTTTAACATGGTTGATAAGAAACTTTATGGTCTGGCGTAAAGCCCTCCAATGGTTTCTCATCTCTTTTAGAATGGAATCCATTCTCACTGTGTCCTACTGGTCCCTGTAAAACTGGATGCCCTCTGACTTCCCCCACCCCTGACCTTGTTTTCCCAGTATGCCTCAGAGCCTTTGCTTGCTCAGGGCACTCATCCCTGAGTTCTTTGCATAGCTGGCTGCTTCTTAAGCTTCTCTAGTCAACCTCTCCCTAATCATCCAATCTGTTACGTAGCATCAGAGAGTTGACTTTCTTAACAGCATTTATCTCAAGCTGTAATTATCTCACTTTATCTGTAGGAATCCTATCAGCCTAGGCCACTGCAATATCTTCAACTCATGGAACAGTGCCTAGCGGGTAGTAGTATGTGCTCACAATGTTTGTGAAATCTCCATTTCCCAGATTTGGAATCCAAAGCTCAGAGAACATGGAGGACTGGGTTAAGTGGCAGAGCCAAGTGTGACTGATTTCAAGGTCCATGATCTAGACCAGTGCTGCTCCAGCGAACTCTCGGCTACTGGTCCAAGCCTAAGGCAGTGACAGATGGTGCCGAGATGGACAACTAGGCAAATCTACCTTCGTGGAGCATAGGTTGCTATGAAAAAAACATCGGCCAAACTAAAACCCGTGGGCTTGGTGAGGTGCTTGATTTACATTCTGCTGTGAGCTCTGTACCTCACAAGGAGCTGGTAACAGACAGTTGGGGGTCAGCACCCCCTGTGCAAAGCACTATGGAGAGCATTGCTCTGGCCTGGCCCCCGCACTGCATTTCTTTTTCTTCTTTGTCCCTTAGCCAGTGACTTCAGATGAAGCACCTGGTTGATTCCTGGCTCCTTCGCCTCCTCTATAGGTCTGCACGCAGGAAGTACCAGTTAATCTGTATCATAGATAAAGAGAATATTGAGAAGATTTTTTTTTTTTAACCTTGCTTTTCAAAGCCAGCAAGAAAGCCTTTTTTAAAACTACCCTCAGTTTTGGAATTTTCATGAGGATCTAAGCTCCAGAAAGCTATTCTTGCTGGCTAGTTGGCTACGCTCTCAAAGCCCTGATTTCCAGTGTAGAGCTATGCAAGCTATTCTTATCACCCATACTGGCCTCACAGCCCGAGGCAGTGACAGCCTTAAAAATGCCAGGGGCCTGTCCTTATGTGCTCTTAGTATCCTGGTACACAGAGCTCCTAATCTGTCTGTCCCCATTCTCCATCACCACAGGTTTGCTACCTCAGTTTTCACTTCTGCCCTCACCAAATAGCTGCCCTACACACACACACACACACACACCCCTATGCCAAGATCTTTAGTGGTAGCAGCCAGTAGGAGAGGTTTGCTCATTCATTCAAATATTCAGTGAGAACTTGCTATGTGCCAGAAACTGTGTGAAGAGTAGAGGAATAAAGGACAGAGTGCTTGTTCTCTCTACAAGTTTTCTGAGCTGAGTGAGGAAGTCAGACCAAATTTAATAGAAATAGCACCATGAGGAATGCTATGAACAAAAGTACTAGTTTTAAAAAGTCAGACAGGCACCCTAAACTAGCCTGCTAGAGGTGTGTGATAGTGAGGCAGAAGGACATAAACCGATGCTCAAATATCAGCATGAATGCTTTGTTCTCGAATAGTCACCAGCAAGGCCACCCTTTTGCTCTCATGTGCCAGGGACTGTTAAGCACTTTACATGCAGGAAGCCATTTCATCTTCACAAAGGCTGAATGGCAGGGGAGCCATTTTTATCCCCGTCTTACAGATGAGGAAACCAAGGCAGAGACAGGTAAAATGACCACTTCAAAATTGCACAATCAGACATCAGAACCTAATTTTGCCTGCTTGTGCTGCCTAGTTTACAACTATTTCATTCTACTCTAACCTGATCAAAGCCCTGATGAATACACTCTCCTAGGCATCCCAGGCCCAGGAAGAGGCCAGCTGTAATTAGAACTGCCCCTGATTAAATATGGCGCTAGGAAGTACATGATGGCTCCCAGGTCATACTCTCTTCAATATTACGCCCATAAAGTACGATTGACAACCACTAAACTGCGTTTGTTGTCAATAATTATTAGTTGCTGTAAGCTTCTAGAAGGATGAGAGTTTCTAGGTTACTTGTGAAGGACTTAGGACCAAACTCATCCAATGTAATTATTTGTGACCCACCATTCCGGGCCAGATCCTATGATAGGTTTGGGCACTCCAAGTAGAATAAGTCACAACCCTAATCTTCAAAGAGCTCCTCTGGGATTGAAGGGGACAGGCAAGTAGATGGATCACTGTATTACTATGCAATGAGTGGAAAGATAGAAGCATATACAAGGACCAGAAGTAGCACAGAGGACAGGATGTCTTTCTGGGGGAGGGGATTTCTGAGTTGGGTTGTAAGATATGAACAGGTGTCCAATGGGAACTCAAGAAGAGAGCCTAACACATGCAAAAGGGGTGAAGGCATCAGCCATAGCGTGTACTTCGTTTGCTGTAAGCAGTTTTGGTCTTATTGGAGCATATAATGACGGGTATGCAGATACAAGAGACGCAGCTCAAGGGGTTCACAGCAGCCAATCATGATGGGTCTTAGATCTTAAAAGGCTGGGCTTTTTATCTTGAACATAATGTGGGGGAGAGGCATATTCCTAAGCCCTGGAAATAAGCCAGTCTGCTTTGCTTTTCAGAACACTCACTCTGGCATCAGTAAGGAGGGTGGATGGGAAAAAGCCAGTCTAGAGGCCAGAAGGGCTTTTAAGGGTATAAAAATGTGAGATGAGGAGGCTGGACAGGAGGGGCGGACACGGGGTAGCAGCAAAAGGACTTGCTGACCAACAGGATGTGGGCTGAGAGCGGGCGAAGGGAGTCCAGGATGACTCTCAACTTTTACGTCAGGTGAGTGGGTGGGTGCTGGTATACCGGCTGGGGCAGAGCCTTTAGGGAAGCGCGCAGGTAAGAGGGTGTGGGAGGGTGGCGATCCGAGGCTGGGCTCCAGGTAAGTGCCAGGAGGTGGGGTCAGCAGGCAGAGCACAGCTCCAGAGGCTCCTCCCTGCTCCCATAAGGAGATGTCTGGGAGGACTCAATCCTGGGCAGGAGGGAAACATGTGACAAGCCGGCTGGGGGCCTCTACGATGCTAACCGTCAACTGCAGAAGTAGGCTGGGTCCTGTGGCAGAACACGGGTGGCACCCCCAATCTGAGGACTGGATGGCCTTGGAGGAGCAACAAGGCCAAGGCAGAGCCCTAGTTTCCCACTTATTTACTCCCCGTGGTCCTCCTTCTTGGTAAATGTCACCCTCAAAACTCAAGCCCAAACCCTGAAACCTCCCCCACCTACTCATCTAATTCATCAACTACCGCTCTAACTCAAACAGCCTCTTCACTCTTGATGCCCATTTCCTGCTTTATCTTCCCAGCATTTTTTTTTTTTTTTTTTTAGCTAAACCGTTCTACATTTTGGCTGCTCAGCTTGGGCTGGCATCGAACCGCTGTTGCTCAGAGCTCAAACTCTTGAGCGAGCTCTTAACCAACTGAGCCACTCGGCCGGCCCCTTATCTTCCCAGCATTTATACTATCTAAATATTGCTATCTGCTTTATACTATCTAAAATAATATTATACATCTGTCCACTAGTTTCCTGTCTATTCCCTCTGGAATGTAAGCTCCAGGAGGCCTGGGGCTCGTCCTGTTCCTCTCCGTGTCTCGAATCCCTAGAACAGTGCCTGGCACACAGTCAGCGCTCAGTAAGCTTTTATTCAAAGGAGCTCCTGATTCCAGCACTTCTCTCATCTCTGCCGTCACTACGCGGATTCAAGCCCCCCGCACGGCTCCTGGAGCCCCTCAGCCTAGGGGACTGCATGTGGGCCAGGAGGGCACGGGAGGGGCCTGAGGTGACCAGTCTTTCCATTTCCAAGCTGTGGCACCTCTCCAGTCCACCCATTCTCCACACAGCAGCCACGGCAGCCCTCTAAAATCATAGATCACGTCACTGCCCTGCTTATGTCCTTCCCGTGGCCCTCAAGGCCTAGCATGCCCACCTCTCCAGCTTCGCCTCCAATCACTTCACTCATTGCTCTCAACTCCCCACCCTCGGCTTTTGTTCTTCGAACCAAACCTACCTCCAGGACCAGTCACACTCCTGTCTAACCCGGCAATTTGCATGGATCCCAGCCCCTACGCCACCTCTTCCGAGAAGCCTTCTCTGACCATCCAGACTAAAATAGAGCCTCCTCCTCTCCTGCAACTCCAGGCACCCTCCAGCCCAGGGGTCGGCAAACTGCGGCTCGTGAGCTGCATGCGGCTCTTTGGGTGCATTCCGCCTCAAAAGTTTGCCGACTCCTGGAAGAGCCAATTCTGTCCCTCATAACAATTTAAAAATTATTTGAGAGCCATAAGTATATTTTTTCGTAATCACCATCATGTGAATAATATCCTTTTAAACTTTATAAATGAAACGATGATAGTTTTATTTTCATTTTCAAGTTTTTCAAACTCACGAGCCGCAGTTTGCTGACCCCTGGCAGCTCTTCCATCTCAAAAGTTTGCCGACCCCTGCTCCAGCCCATCAACCTGATGGTTTCCTTCACATTACTTATCACAGCCTACTCTTGTTTACAGATTTGCTAACCTAAGTTTTGTTTCTCTCTTATTTTTTTTTTTACCTCTTTTCCCCACACCATGTACTCCAGTGCCCGGAACACAGCTAAAGCTCAATTAATACTTGTTGGATGAAACTGTGCTCCCGCTATCACGATGTTGGTGATGATGATGATGACGATGAGGCTCATACGATGATGCTCTCCCACAGTGAGATGCTGGTTTGAGTTTGTGGATCCAAGGACTGACTATAAAGCATGTTCCTGACCATCTAATTAGAGAAAGAATCCACTGTTACAAGCTTGGTCTGGGCTTTGAAGCTGTGTGTGCGTGTGTGTGTGCGCGTGTGTGTGTGTGTGTGTGTGTGTGTGTGTGTGTGTGTGTAATTCGTGCCAGGAGACCTCAGAGTCCCCTTTAGGTATAATCTACCGCCTGTCTCCATGGATACCCACTCAGTAAAAGCAAAATGAGGCTGTGTCAGGTGCCCTCTATCACTTTGTAAAACGGGGTGGATTTATCAAGTTTGGTAGACAATAAATATTGAGACAGGAAGACAGTCTCTTTGCCCCTTTAGATGCTCTTTCCAGCTCTCACACTCACTCTGCTGGGAAGGATTTTGAGGACATGCTAGAGAAAAGAGAAAATGCAGGTAACCAGACAGTGCTGGAGGTGAGGACGGGGCCTGACAGTCAGCCAGGGCTGCAGAAGAAAGACTCTGACCACAAACTGAAGCAGGATGACCTGTCAATCTCAGTAACACGTGGGAAAACTTACAGGAAAACATAGTTGAACACATCGATCGCTCCTGAAAGAGACATATTTTTGTGAGCCTCAAAAAGCAGAGATGGAAGAAACCTCACACAATCATTTCATCTTACATTTGGGTCATGTGAAGCCCAAAGAGGAAAAAGGACTTTCTCAAAGCCACAAAGAAATTCCGGGGCTGGTCTAAGACTAGAATTCTTACTGTTTAAAGTCCACTGGTTTCCTGGCATAGAACATCACTGGTATAAACCTAATTTTAAAGCTACATTAAGCTAAGTCATCCATGTGTACTCTCATCTCTGAGGCCACAGATACGAACAAGGGCCTATGTCTAAAGCTCACCCAAATTCCTACGGCTTCTCATTTCTAGCTCTCTTTCCACTGGGACCACAGCCAGCCTATCATAAGGTACGTGTATCACTTCTCCTTTGACTTCCAAGCTGATGCTGTCAAAACGAGGCAGGAAACAACCAAAAGATATATGCTGGTAGAAAACAGGGAACACACACAAGATTTACAGAATCAGTGGGTGAATCGTATTACATAGTGAACACTCTTTGAAGTCATGTCAGATCCAAAATCATGACCATCACCCAGTAAAACTGTGAGAAAACAAGACCATTCAGGAATATGTGGGGTTCTATGTAGGATGAAGTGACACAGAGAAAAAAAAGAGGAAAAGAGGTTAAGTCTACCACTCAGAGTTCTAAGTTATCAGGTCACATATCTGGGAGCTCAGAAGAATGTTTCTATAAACATTCTAGATTAAAAAAAATATTTCTAAACAATAAATGTGGAACCTGGGGTCAAAATAACGAAAGGTAACAAAGCACCAATCAGACCTGGGGTCCAATCCTAAATAATTACCTTGGGCAGTCTAGATACTTAAAACTTTCTCTTATTTTTAAGATAAGGGTAACGATTACAATACAAAAATAAAGGTAGATGTCACTTACTGATCATTACCTACATGCCAGGCCGTGCGGTAAGCACTTTATCTGCCTTCTTTCATCTCATCCCCATCTCAATCCCTTGAAATGTGACTGGCATCATTATTTCCAATGAGAACCAGAGAGATGAAATCGTTTGCCCAAATTTATCGCCAAATTGTAGGACCAAAATGTGAATTCAAGTGTGTTCTTAATCATATTTCAAAGGGTGGTGGTGAGGATTAAGTTTAAATTAAAATTTAAAAAGTAAAGCACCTTGCGTAGTGCCAGCTCTTAGAAGGCGTTCCCTCAGTGGTCGTTTGTGTCCCTTCCTGTCCTTAGTCCTGGGCTTACCCCGTATAAGGAAAGAGCAAGAAAGGCCCAATCCTCCATCGCCAATTCTCAAACCATTTGTGGCCTGGATCCTGGGTCAGCTAAGTGGGGGACAGATGCGGAGGGGAGGCCAGAAGAGTCCTCTTCCGGCCAGAAGACTCAGAATCTAGGAGGCAGAGAGAAAAGGGTGCCCTGGCTTTGCTATGAGAACTAGAGCACCTAATTTTCCTCCCTGGGAATCAATTTCCCCTTCGGGAGCAGGGAGCAGGGCTGCAGAGCTCCTAAGGGGACTATGGAATGCTGGCAGCGAGCATGTGCTCTGCAAGTGACTTAACTTCTCTTCTTCTGCCCCATCTTTAAAATGAGTGATAAGTAATAAAACGAATAATAATTGCAAGTAGTTTTCAAGGTTGCTAAACTAAATCAACTCACAAAGAGTGCTTAGCAGAGTGCCTTGGACATGGCAAGCATTTAATAAATGCTACCTATTCCTCCTATTGCCGTCTTCATCATCTTCACTACCATCACTCCAAGCCCCCAGTATCTGACATGCCTCTATTAAAGCCAGGGGATTCCCTTGTGAAGGACTTTAATTTATAAATGCATTCAACGGTCTGTCTAAAGACTGCCTCTAGAGCCTTGCATTTAGCGCTTTCCTTGGTACAACGACCAGGTTTTGTGCCTCCAGGGAAAGTCGGCGACCTGCACGACAGCCATGACAGCGCCCGCAGAGCGCCCTTCCCCTTCTCTTTTGGCGGCGGGGCTTCGCTAGAGCCCTAGACTTTTCAGCCCACCCATCCGTCGGTCACCATTGGCCGCCTCGTCGCTGGCGTGACCAAGACCCCGCCCCCTTCTCGCTGGGACCACTCTGAGGCGATCGCGGGACTCGGCGGGGCCGTGGAGGGGCGACCGCGATGCATCCTGGGCCTTGCAGTCCCCCTGCACAGTCGCACCCCGAGAGCTGGGTCTCGCGACGCGGAGAACTACAGTCCCCAGCAGCCCGGCGGAGCGCGGCGAGGAGGGGGGTCGCGTCACGTGGGCGCTCTGCCCGGGCGGGCGACTTCTCAGTGCGGCGGCGGCAGCTCGGGGGACCGGGCCTTTTGTTTGGAGCAGCTGCAGGGGGGGTGGGGGGGGGCCCTGGAGCGGCGAGGCCGGCGGCCTTCCCCAGCTCCCTCGGTCCGGCGCCCCTCGCAGGGGTGGGGGGGGCCGCCCCCGAGGCTGGGCCTCACCTCAGGCCCGCTGCCCCGCCCTAGGCCCGCCCCGCCTGCCCGGCCTAAGGGGAGGAACCCGCCCGGCCTCCGCGCACTGCTGCCCGGCCACCTCCGGAGTCGCCACCTCCACCCTCGGTGCGTTGAACCCGAGGCTGCCCCTCGCCCCTCAGGCCGTCGCCATGAAGATCAAGGATGCCAAGAAACCCTGTAAGATGGGCGCTTGGGCCCCGTGGGTTGGGCGAGCACCCTGGGCCCCGACTGGAAGCCCCCTTGGCAGAGCGGCCTGGTTCCCGGGGGCCCGTCGCTCATCGCCGGCGCCTTGCGTGGGTTGGGGGTGGAGGGGCCGATTCGGCGTGGGGTTCGCGGCCCCCTCCCCATCGCCCTCTACTTGTGTGACTAGCGCCTGCAGCCCCACTTCCTCCTCGAGATCCGGGTTGTGCTAGAGGGAATTTCTGACACGAGCCACCCGTGCCCTCTCCGGGCTTCCTCCGCAGTCAGGTTGAAAAATGGGTGGTTCATGGCTGTCAAAGTGCGCAGGGGCAGTTACCACCCGTTTTTACTGATTTCTGGGCTTCCTGCTTGTGTCCTTGAAATCCCAGTGGGTTCCTGGGAGTTGTCACTGGAGTTAGAATTAGAGCTTTTAAATGTACATGCTTGTAACCTGCCAGCGGCATATTTCTGTTTACAAGAATAACTCGTTTATGTTTGTTTCAAAAAACACAGATGAACAAAAGGAAGAGAAAAAAATCGCGATATTTCCCACCACTCGGAGCTTACCTCTCTTAGTGGTTAACTATTAAATATTTTGGTGAATACTAAGAGATTTTTTTTTAACTACATATGCATGTACTTTTTGAAAACATTCTTTCCATACTTTCAGGGAGCAGATCAACTTTGATTTGCTTCCTTTTATTTTCAGCCTTTTAAAAACCTTTTGCCCCGGTAAATGGCTTGTTTAATCACTCAGCCATTGTGATGATCATACTTTTAAGTCCATTCTTCCAGAGCAGCTAGGAATGTGGGGGTGCATGCTTGTACCCCAGACTTGTGTTGCTATTTTGCAGCTTTTAGAGTGTCACGTGGGATCTTTGCAACAGTTCTAAGAAATCTATAAAAGGGAGCACCATCTTTTCCCACCCATCAAAGTTCTTGTAACCCTCCACGGGGAGGAAGCATGCCAGAGCACTCTGAACACCGCTAATTGTTATTTAAATATGAGATAATTTGGTCTTAATTTTACAGATGAGTAAATTGAACTGACAAACTAACTTTTCCAGGGCTCAGCCGACCAGCTCTGTGCCAGTGAGGTTCAGGGCTTTAAGTCAAGTGACTCACACATAGTCGCGTGTTCTTTCTTCACCCATAGGGCATAGTCCACATACCCTGAGAAACACCAACCGGTCTGATCGGATAGTTACATTGGCCAATTTAAAAAAGTTAATGATGATTTCTTGTGATAACTAAAGCGTTCTTGTTCAAAGAGTCTATAAAATAGTGATGTGAAGGCTTAAATGACAAAGTATATAGCAGCACTTCTAATTTACATTTGCTGATTTAAACTAACCTTGAACAGATGCAGTATGTGAAACACTTGGGCATCTTCGCTCAACACATACATTTTCTCTGCCTGTCTTAGAAATTCCATGTGGTAAAATGAGTTTCACTATGACAAGCTCGGATTCTGACTCTTAAGGAATTTTTTTTTCTTTTTTTTCTTTTTCCCATAGTAGTGATTTGGTTACTTAGATTTGGGCAAACTTATAATCAGGTATGAATACCACCTCTATCAAAGGTTTTCAGCAAAGATAATAATTAAAAGTTTATAAAATAAACTTGAGGTTGAGAAATAAAAGAACACCTATTGTTTCAAAGTAAGTTGTCTATTACACTGTGGCACATTGTGAGACCAATAATGTTAAAATGTGGTCACACTGAAAAACTAGTCAGTTAATTTGAAGTCTAAAATATTTTCAGCTTCTTATATGTAAAAGATGATTTTACTGTCTATTCCATTCTTTATGGTAAAAATAAAGAACATCTTGTGTGCGTGTGTGTGTGGGGGGGTTAGGGTGGGTAAAGAAAGTATGAACTGCCCTGGAAATACAGAGGGTGCCAAAAAAAAGGTATATACATTTTAAGAAAGGAAAACTGTATTAAAATTGTAATACTCAATATATACCAATAACAAAAGATGAATACAAGTCCCATTTGATTTCTGTAATTACAAGGGGTGCTCAAAGTGGTTCCCATCAGCGTAATTCTAATAGTTTTTTCCTTTCTTAAAATGTGTATACATTTTTTTGGCACCCTCGATAACTAGAAAGTGTTGTTTCTAATTTTTTAAATCACTCAAGTTAGCTAAAGATACCGTATTTCCCCATGTATAAGACGCACCCTTATTCGAAAAATTGGGGGTCTAAAAACTGGATGCGTCTTATACAGTGGTTGTATTAGCACCCCCAAAAAAACTACACCCTCTATAACTACAAAGTGTTGCAGAGGATGTAGAGAAAACCCTTGTACACTGCTGGTGGGAATGTAAACTGGTGCAGCCACTATGGAAAACAGCATGGGGTTCCTCGAAAAATTAAGAGTAGTGCTACTGGGCCAGCCAAGTGGCTCAGTTGGTTAAGAGCTCGCTCAAGAGTTTGAGCTCTGAGCAACAGCGGTTTGGGTCCCGGCCCGAGCTGAGCAGCCGCTGAGCTGCCTGGATGGCTCAGCTAAAAAAAGAAAAAAGAAAAAAGAATAGTGCTACCATATGACCTTGCAATCCCTCTTGTGCGTATCTGTCCTAAAAATTTGAAAACACTCATAAAGATATATGCACCCCTGTGTTCCTTGCAGTTTTATTCTCAATAGCCAAGACATGGAAACAAGTGTCTTGACAAATGATTGGATAAAGATGTGGTACTTGTATACAATGTAATACTACTTAGCCATAAAAAAAAACAAAAACAAAAAAACCACGATGAAATATTGCTATTTGTGACAACATGGAGTATCATGCTAAGTGAGAGAAGTCAGACAGAAAAGAACAAGAACCATATGATTTCACTCATGTAGGATATAAAACAACAGAAAGCAACAAACTCAGATATAACAGTATGGTGATTTCGGGGGTCGGGGGAGGATGAAGAAGGTAAAGGTCAAATGTATGCTGAGGGGTGGAGTCTAGACTTTGGGTGGTGAGCAGACTGCAATATACAGATGAGGTAATAGAATTGTACACCCGAAACTTATATAATGTTATTAACCAGTGTTACCCCAATAAATTAAAAAAAAGAATTCCAGTAGACAATAAGGTGCAATTGGATATGAGAGTTTCTAATAACCCCTTGGATATAACTGATTTACCAAGGTGGGGGGGGGGAATTACCTGGCTCTTCTAAGGAATTATAATACTGACGGCGTGAAGATGGGTTTTTTGTTTGTTTTTAGTCTGTTTCAAAACACCAACATTATTATTTGGAATGATTATTAGGAAGAGTGAAATTTTTTTTATCCAAGAACTTGAAGCATATCTGGAATTTACTAGTACACATGCCCATTTTAGAATTTTGTTCCTTAAAATAATCCGGTAATGTTTTGAACATTTTCAGCATTTGGTTTCTCTATGCTAAAGAAAAATCCTAATTTGATATAGGATCCCTTTGGGCTGAAATCTACATTGTAAACGATTCTCCCCCATCCCTTTACCGATACTTAGAAAAATACCAAAGTTTTGTAACACAGCTTTTAAGAAATTAACAGCCTGCCCTTGTGGCCAGCTATCTAATGCTGTTTAAGCATTTAAAAGATGATCAGCGGAGTTGAATTGTAACTGCTTTTTGTATTTGGAGAAAAATAAAATGATCAGACATGTGGATTTCTTTTGCATACACTATCTGATAAGAAACATAATTCTTAGTAGCACTATATTCTTATGGTAGTTTTTGGATATTTTTGAAATTTACGGGGAACTAGTAGCAGCTCTTGTAGGCTCCAATGAGAAACAATAGAATAGGAGCTACTATTTTGAAAACCAAATACACAGATCATAAGAGATGCTAAAAAATTCAGTTTAGAGAAGGGAATGTATATTTGCCATCATGAAGGTACTTATTTATCTTTATGGAATGTTTTGTTTGTTTTCTTTTAATGTGTATTTTAGTTCATTTTTCACCTTGGCAGTGGAGAGTTTTAGTCTCCACTAAAAAGAATAAGAAATGTTAGGTTATATGCAGTAAGTAGGCCCCTTATGCACTGGTGACCTTTTAACCTGCCCCTTGGCTACAAGCAACAAAGCTAGGTATTTGCCTGATTTCTTAGGAAACTGATATTTTTCTTACCCCATAGAACTATTAGTGGACCTGTGGTTGTACTTAATAACCTTAATATTTTCATACTTTCATTGCAGATAATGTTCGGGCTTCACGCCCCCTCCCCTCTCATTTTGGTCAGTGACAAAATGACAAACATAAAGGTTGTTGTTGGGTTTTTTCCCAACGCACTGGAAAGAGTAAAAGTTCATAATTAGACCAACTGCTAAATGACAGGATGGATCCTAATGAAGAATTTGTGTCCTCTGTGTTCTTGTTGCCTCCCCCATGCTTTGTAATGGTGACTGCTTCTCTGGCATAAGGAAATGAATTCCAGAACTGCTGAGTGAAAGCCTCCCTATGCAAAAGATGGCTATTACCAACTTTTTTTTTTTTTTTTGGAGCCACTGGCAAGGCTGAGTTCTCTTTCAGTCCCTACCTTCCTAATATTAAGAAAATTGTCATAATTGAGATCTACTAGAAATAGAAGGGACATGTAATGTTTGCATATTATGGTTACTAAGAAATTTATCGTCTGCAATCTAGCATTTCTAGTTATCCTCCATTTAAAAACAGACAGCACTAAAAGAATAGACATAGCTAATAGGCTAGATATGAGATGAGTCTTCTGCTTTCTGCACTGTTGATTTTAAAAAGCTACCTCTGGGCAGTAACCCTTAAGGAAATTCAATCATTTTAAATTTAATTTAGTTGTTTCATAAAACCTGTTTCTCTAGTCCAACATACAAACAAGTGGGTCACACAGAGGTTTAAACTTGAATGGTACTGTTCTGTTTCATGAGTTTGGCTTGTCGGTGGTGGTTCTTCTTTGTGATGTATTGGGTTGTCGGAAAAGTCACGAGGTATTTTTTCTTTGTTTTTTGTTGCAAAAATGTGTCATGACTTTTCTGACAACCCAATACATACCAAATTTCATAACTCAATATTTAATATAACTTAAGACAAATGAGAGATGCATTATACTGTAGTAATATAACATCTTTGTTTACAAGTGTTTTTTACTTTCTCTGTAATGTTTCCTTTTTGAGATAGGACCAGTTTGGCTGTTTCATGAAACTAGATCAACAGAGGCCTTGTTTGTAAAGAAGCAGCAGTGGCAGGTTTTTGTTTTTCTTTATCATTTTCATGATAGTTATACCCAGTCATTTTCTTTCAATGGGAAAGAGTCAAACAGTGCTCTCCTACGGTCTAGACTTTAAAAATAGGCTTTAGTTCAGTGAGCCTTCCTGCTGCCTGCTCCAGGGTTATGTATTTTGGAATTGGTGCTGATACACTTTGGGTCAAAAACCTAGGTGCTCGTGCATAGCTTTAAAAATTAGATAATTTGTCACTGTCCAATACTTTACCTATAAATTTGAAATAGTTTCCTAGGCAGTAAGGTTACTTTGAAACGTAATTCACGGTTTTATGTAAGAGTTAAAAGTTCTTCACAGAATTGTTAGCTGGAATTTGTGCTTTTAACAATGTCAGCGTTTAGGTATTTATAACCTAGAAGTAAAGAGAGACTTCCGAGTGAAAATAAAAATGGCATGAACTTTGAACTTGGTAAGGCTGCAGCTTTGTAGTTTGCTCTCTGAGTTAACATTTTTATTTGTGTGTATACGTTGACATCTGTGTGTGTTTGACACTGACAAATGCACAGGAAGAAAAAGTGCAAACGTTGTGATTTTTAATGTGCTTTGAATTTTGAAAATACAGGTTTTTAGCTTAATAAATCTCACCTTGTACAAATTTTCCTATCCTGAAATGTACTTCATGTGGCAATAGTGATTTTCACACTCCCTTCCCATGCAGTCTATAATAAAGCATCAATCAAATAGGAGAATTCATTTTTCTTATGTAATATCAGAAGAACCACTGTTTTATCTAATGCCCATTGAAAAGTATCCTAATTACACATCTGTTCAACAAATTAGGAAAATGCTGAAGGAACCTCTGGTTTAGTGGATCAATAGAGCTATTCCATATTTTCTTTAAATATGTTTGTCCAAGCAACACTTGCTGTGAATTTCCCCTCTGGAACTGCTAGTATTTCTTCTTGCTAGTAGTGATTTATTTGAATGGGGGAGAAAGATAATATGTAACTTTTATGTAAATCTGTTAAAGCAGGAATTCTAGATTTCATGAATAAACGGAAAGTAAAATGTGATAGCACATTCTTTTTACCTAAGGGTATATTATTATGGTTTCTACATTTTTTAAATTGCAAATGGCCTGTAGTTCATTTCAAGAGTGTATTACTTATTTAAAATGGCCTCTGTGCCTAGCCACCCAATAGAATTGAGAAAATGTAGTCAGTTTTTTCTGCATCTTAATTGTTATAATATAAATCTACGGGTGAGATAAAAGCAAAATGCCTGTTTAAGGGTCTTGCTGCCCTAGCTTCCTAAATTATGTTCTAAAGTCATTATACTTTTTTTTTTTAATGTTTCTTTCTTAAGATTGTCCTTAATGTAAAGCTGGATCTGCAACTAGGGTTTCAAATACAAAAAATAAATGAGCTATTTCTCCGCAAGAAGATGAGAGTTACTCCTTCGTCATGTTCAATTTCATTTCCTAATTTCAGTAAATATAAATTCTGAAATAGAAAAATGTAGAGAATGCTTTCTCATTGAATCGTGTTCTGAGTTTCTAATGGTACGCACGTATCAAATAATATGAATATTTAAGAAACAATGTAGAATTTTCGAGGGAACTAGTTTTCTTGAACAAGTTTTACATTAAAAATTGTTAATTCATTTTACCAGGCATTTTGTAACTTATGTATGTTAAGTCTTAAATTATTTTTGAGTCTCTCTCATAATACTAAAACTCCCGGAGAACAGAAACAGATGTTGAGGAAACTAAGGTGCAGAGGTTAACGGCTTTTCCAGTCACATGGCCCAGTTAGTGAAAAAGCGCCACGTCCCAGCCCCAAACTATTGTACGTGCCCCACTCCCCAAAATGTGCTTGCCTCCAAGCACTCTTACTATCAACATTATTAACAGCTAATTTTATCAACCAGCTGCACTAAAGAAACCTAATATGCTCTATGAGCAAAGAAAAGGTTTCTTCTTAAGGATGTATTTTCCCCTGAAGTGTTTGTTACCTTAAGTGATTATTGGCCAATTTTATTACAGTAAATCTTGGTAGAAATGTTTTCAAGCCCTAGGTGATGACCTATTTATTTAAAACAGAATTAGCCCCAATTTTTCACATGGTATTTCATAAATGAAAAGGAACGCCTACCAGACCAGGAATTAAAAGGCCCTGGGCCAGCTAGCAGCATCCTATGTTAGGAGTTTTTAGAAAATATACAAATAATACTTGGAAGGGGAAAAGGTGAGTTGCACATAGAAGATACATCTTACCTCATAAGTGTTACTGACTGAAGGCATGATTGCAAGTAAATGAAGTTTGTGGCTAATGAACTAGTTCCTAATTTGCATTTCCAAAAATATATTTGTATCCTTTTTTTTTATCCACAGCTTTCCCATGGTTTGGCATGGACATTGGGGGAACTCTAGTAAAGCTCTCATATTTTGAACCTATTGATATCACAGCAGAAGAAGAACAAGAAGAAGTTGAGAGCTTGAAAAGTATCCGGAAGTATTTGACTTCTAATGTAGCATATGGATCCACTGGTATTCGGGACGTACACCTTGAACTGAAGGATTTAACGCTTTTTGGCCGAAGAGGGAACCTGCACTTTATCAGATTTCCAACCCAGGACTTGCCTACTTTTATCCAAATGGGAAGAGATAAAAACTTCTCAACGTTACACACGGTGCTATGTGCTACAGGAGGTGGTGCTTACAAGTTTGAAAAAGATTTTCGTACAGTAGGTATCTGTTACTACTCAAAGCCAAAAATTGATAGCCATTCACTTCAGTTTTTAAAATATGAAACTAGGTTTCCATCTACCATGTTTCGTGCATTACTTCCTCCTGCTGATGCAAAGGAAGTACGTATTCATGACTGGCTTTTTTTCAAGTTCACAGCAGACGGGTAATGTACCTATGTCGTAACAAGGTTTGAAGGAGACACACCTCAGAAGTGTGAACACCCAGTCACCACACTTATGAGCTACAAAAGGATACATGATTAGCTTTTGATTTGGGGCATTTAAACACCTTTATAGGATTAGTAAAAATTGCCCAGATTTGGGATCATTGTTGTACATAATACAGTAAAACCTTGGATTGTGAGTAACTTGGTTTGCGAGTGTTCTACAAGACGTGCAAATATTTCTAATACATTTTAACGCCGTAAACAAGTGATGTCTTGCCATATGAGTAGTTTGTTTCTGGAACAAATTATGCTCGCAAACCAAGGTATTACTGTGTTTGGTAAAACATGCTAACTTTAGGGACTGCTACAATAAAAGGGACTTTGATGAATTTGGCAGTGTACAAAGCCAGATATAAATGGGGCTTGAATTACTTCCACTATTATTGTGCTGTGTATGCATGGTTTCTTTGAATATTATCCATATAGTCATCTCTCCCAGGGCCATCTCCTGCCCAAAGCCCAACTGAAGCCAGTGTCTTTTGATTAGTAGACACCTGGTGGAAAGTCCGTTACGCTTTTCTTCCTGGTTTTATGTTGTCTCAAAGTGGGCAATTTGGATATGGCGAGAGGTCTATATAAGCATTGATTTGAGGTACATGCTATTGGGGGTTTGCCAACCTCCTAATCCTTTTCATTAGGATAAAGGTTAAAAAGTTGGTATTTAGGGCTACTGAAGTTTGTTTTCCTTGAAAATATGCATGTACACCAGGTAATTTCTCAATTCACATAAGAAATGTCTGTTAATAGAACATAAGTGATCACTTATGTGGCTCACAATAAGTGAGCCCCTTGCAACTTGAGGTAATTTAAAAGTCTAAATTTTGATTAGAATTTTTTTTCTCTGATGGATAATACCAATTTGTATTGAGTACTTTGAACATAAATTCCAGGAATCTGAGATCAGTTTGGTTGGACATGCTTGCCAAAAGCGGTGTCTGTGAGGTCAGCTTTCACCATGCCGCTGAACACTGGCCTCCAAACACGGACTTCTTCTGGTTTCTCCTTTTAAAGTGTTGATTATTTTGTAGTGATGAATTTCTGTAGTACTTGTTTTTGTTGATGCTCAGTCATTAAGATTTGAGCATCTAGTATGTGTCAGTTACTGTGCTAGACAGACACTGTGCTGGGAAGAAGACATAAACTTAGCCCTCAAAGTGCAGTACTCTAGACCACACAGATTAAGTGAATTACAAGTAGAAGTACAATGCCTTATAATTAATACTATTGTTATGGTTAAAGAGGTGCCCTGGGAACACTGGAGGAGTGCTAAGTAAGTCCTAGAGAATTGAAAAGCTTCCCAGAGGAAGTGTTATCTAAGTTGAGGTCTTTTGTAACAAATATTTTATAACAGACTACTAACCTGAAATGAATTTAATAATTTCAAACTAGTACCCAAACTATAACAGGAAGACAGGAAATTAAGGCATATATATGCCTATCAGTAGGTAGATTCTCTGGTATGAGCACATGAGAGGGTTTAATGAAGCAGTTAGATGCCTGCACCTGCATAGATTCACTGTGAACTCTAAAGCCACAAATACTAGATTTGATGTGGTATGTTTTATTGGAGAATCAAATACCACAAATGGTGTTGCTGTTGGGGATATAACTTTCCAAGATGCTAAAACCACATTTGGTAAAATTTCAAGCAGTAAGAAGTATAGTATTCCCTCACTTTATTTGGTGGTTGCATTCCTAGCAATTTAGTATATATTAAAACCATGTAAATGAGACTGTTTATACACACAGATTGGGAAATACTTTGTGCTTACTTACATAGGCTCAGATAAGTATTGTATAAACAGATTTTCCTCCTGCTACCTACAAAATGTCTGTCAGAACAAGGATAATGCAGGAATGGGACAATTCTTTGTTTGGCACAACTGCCCCACCCATTACAGACGTCTGGCATCCCAGGTCCCTGCCATTAAATGTTAGTTCTGTCCTCCCCTGTCCCCTATCTTGGTGAAAACTAAAATGTCCCCACCGATTTTCAAAAGGGCTTCCAAGAGGTAACACAACTATCATTGAGAACCACTGGACTCAATGAAATCCTGAAGAGATTCTGACACGAAACAAGTGAAACTGGGGGGAGCTGTAGATGATTTGAAAATTATACTGTACAATTGACTCAGTATTCTGAATGCTGTTCTTTGTTCACTTTATAAAACTTCTTTTGGTATTAATTTACAGATTGGAAACCTCCACCTGCACAAACTGGATGAACTTGACTGCCTTGTAAAGGGCTTGCTGTATATAGATTCTGTCAGTTTCAATGGACAAGCAGAGTGCTATTATTTTGCTAATGCCTCAGAACCGGAGCGATGCCAAAAGATGCCTTTTAACTTGGATGACCCCTATCCACTGCTGGTAGTGAACATTGGCTCGGGAGTCAGCATTTTAGCAGTCCATTCCAAAGACAACTATAAGCGAGTAACCGGAACAAGGTAAGCGACCTTTGCAGCATCCGTATGTTTTGTACACAGAAGTTGTGAAATCAATATATTAATACTAGCTTCATAGGAAAATAACGTGTTTGTTCAACATCAAAAATGTAATGTGCAAATATAAGTCAAAGTGTTGCTGTTATATAAGGTATGAGTGTTAACTCAGATTAAAATCATTAAATATTTATGTTTGGTTAACATGAGTTGGCATTAAAATTTCCATAATGTTATGAGTGAAATTTTGTCTGGAATGATTCCAGTAACTATTTTCCAAAGCATTTTTGTTTCCTTATTTTTCATTTTTTATAGATGTATTTAAGCCTAAAGCTTGCTATATGCTGATTTCATGGAGAGTACAGGGCAACACTGTAATTAATTCTTATAGGATGAATTTAACATGAGCTCTTTATGGGATAATATTAATGTCCCAAATATCCCATCAAATTTTCTATACTACCTAAAACATGAATGTGAAATGAGATTTTAAAATTTTCCTCATGGTTCTGATATGTACTTTATCAATTTCTAAGGAGTGTGGAGACTCCTGTATTAATTGAGGAAGAAAGATTTGGGGATACTTTAGATTGGTCTGTGAATATTCTTTTCAGTTTTAAAGTAGTACTCTACTTAAATAATACTTGAAGTAGTATTTCATTTCCGTGATGGCTAAAAATCTACCTCCATTGTAAATGTACGCCAGAGAATTACAGGGGGGTACAGTAATCCCTCCTGCCCATCTACAGTTTTGCTTTGCACGGTTTCATTTACCTATGGTCACTTGCAGTCCGAAATTATTAAATCGAAATTTCCTGAGATAATTTGTAACCTAGAAATTGCACACTGTTCTGAGTACCGTGATCGCCATGCTGTCCTGATTTGTCCAGTATCTCCATGGTGTTCACACTCTCTGCCAGTTAGTCACTTAGCAGCCGACTCGGTTATCAGATCGACTGTCACAGTGTCACAGTGCTTGTGTTCAAGTAACGCTTACTAAATAATAATGGTCCCAAAGCACAAGAATAGTGATGCTGGCAATTCAGATACACCAAGAAGTCTTGAAGTGCTTCTTTAAGTGAAAAGGTGAATGCCCTTGACTTAATAATAAGGAAAGAAAAACATAATATGCCGAGGTTCCTAAGATCTATGGTAAGAACGAATTTTCTATGCGTGAAATAGCAAAGAAGGACAAAAAATGCCTGCTAGTTTTGCTGTCATGCCTCAGACTGCAAAAGTTACAGCCATGTGCATGGTAAGTGCTTAGTTACGATGGAAAAGGCATTACATCTGTGGGTGGAAGACGTGAACAGAAAACATGTTCCAACTGATGGCAACACGTTGTGCCAGAAAAACTTCAGCAAGGGATCCCCTGACACGAGTGTCCACAGTCACATCTTTTCTTGCAGTATATTCTTATAATTGTTCTATTGTAGTGTTAGTTATTGTTAATCTCTTACTGTGCCTAATTTATAAATTTATCATAAGTGTGTGTATATATAGCAAATAACAAGGGTTCATTGCTATCTGCAGTTTCAGGCATCTAGTAGAGATCTTGGAATGCGTCCCCTGCAGATAAGAGGGGACTACAGTATTACCTCACTTAAATCAATTCTAAAAGACAGAAATCCAGCCTGTTAACTAAATTCCAACAGTTATTCAGGGATAGAACGTGTTAGAATTTTAAGTGAGACTAGGAAGCAAAGGTTTTGATTTTAGGAATTAGAGTGAGCTTGATGTCATTTTGTGAGCACATCCAAAAGAATAACAGAACCAAGTAAATTTGTGTCATTAACATGATGACCTGCCTGACGTAAATTTCCTGTGTTCATTTCTAGGTCATGTGAAATGTTAATATATCTCACTGAATTGATTTTAGCCTTGTCAGGCCAAGTACATTGGCCTTGCACAAAATCATTTCCTGGAAGCCATTTAGAATTACCAGTTTTCTCCTTTTAATATAGTACTGATTTTAACCCTTATTCTCATTTAATGCATACAGAAACGTTTAGTTTTAGCAATTACGAAGTATAAAGTATCAGCTGAAGATACTGGATAATAAAAAGATCCCTTCCTGTCCTCATGCTGTTTCCAGCAAGCCATTTATTCCTTTAGTTTATTCTTTGATTTAACAAGTTTGGTTTTGCTAAGCATTTTTCACCTTTCCTCATTATGTTAATATTTCAGCACTTAGCATTAGCAGTATATTCTTTCTGCGTGTTTATTGAGTAAATAAGTGCTTCACCCTTTCACCTTGGAGAAAGAACACAATGTATAAATGCAGCTCATCATGTTTCTTTACTTTCTTTAGCCTTGGAGGAGGTACTTTTCTGGGCTTATGCAGTTTATTGACTGGCTGTGAAAGTTTTGAAGAGGCTCTTGAAATGGCATCCAAAGGTGACAGCACCCAAGCTGACAAGCTGGTCCGTGATATTTATGGAGGAGATTATGAAAGATTTGGTCTTCCAGGTTGGGCTGTAGCATCTAGGTAAGTTTAACATTTATGTTGTAATTAAAGTTGCTTATTTATATCAAAACTATGTAAGGAACTCATACAACTTACACCAAAAAATAAATAAATAAATAAATAAATAAAAACCATCCAATTAAAATATGGACAGAGGACCAGAATAGACATTTCTCCAAAGAGGACATACAGATGACCAACAGACATATGAAAAGATGCTCAACATCATGAATCAGGAAATGCAAATTAAAACCACAATGAGATATCATTTCACACCTGACAAAATGGCCAGCGTCAGTAAATCAGCAAAGAACAAGTGTTGGGGAGAATGTGGAGAAAAGGGATCCCTCGTGCACTGTTGGTGGGATTGCAAATTGTTCCAGCTTCTACAGAAAACAGTTTGGAGGTTCCTAAAAAAATTAAAAATAGAGCTATCTTATGACCCAGCAATTCCACTTCTGGGTCTTTATCCGAAGAAATCCAAAACATTAACTCGAAAAGACATGTGCACCCCTATGTTCACTGTCTTCTGCAATAGCCAAGATATGGAAGCAACCTAAGTGTCCATTGATAGATGAATGGATAAAGAAAATGTGCATATGTACAATGGAATATTAACCGTAAAATGATTAAAATCTTACCTTTTGTGACAATGTGGATGGACTTAGAGGGTATTATACTAAGTGCAATAAATCAGACAGAGAAAGACAAATACCATATGATCTCACTTATGTGTGGAATCTAAAGAATACAATAAATGAACAAACAAAACAGAAACTCAGATACAGAGAACAAATTGGTGGCTGCCAGGTGGGAGGGGATTTGGGGTAAAGGGTAAAAAAGGGAAAGGGATTACGATGTACAAATTGCTAGTTATAAAAACAGTCACAGGGATGTAAAGTACAGGATAACGAATATATAGTCAATAATAATGTAAGAACTATGTATGATGTCAGATGGCTTTTAGACTTACGGAGATCATCACTTCGTAAGTTATATAATGTCTAATCACTATGTTGTACACCTGAAACTAACATAATATTGTATGTTAACTGTAATGGAAAAATTAAAAAATAAAGTTGCTTAGTTTTCAGAAAGTATTACATATATCAGGAAGTTGTAAGGGGGCTTCCTGTTACCCAGTTTAGGTTTTAAATTTTGAATACTCCTGTATTTTGAAAGTTAGCTATTAAGAAGTCTTCCTGAGTGCACCCTATAGGAAACCATTTTCATTAATTGAGTATCCTTTCAGTGTTTCTCTATACAAATACATATCCTTACCCTCCCTGATATAGAAGGTAACATTTATATACCATTAAAAAGCACACTGTATATACTCTTCAACAGTAGTATATCCTAGTCTGTGTGCCCCCTCCCTTTCTTTCTCTCCCCTCTCCTCCCTTTTCCTCCCTTACCTTTCTCCCTCCCTGCCCTCTCCCCTTTGTTAACAGCTTCATGATATTGCATTGATTGATGATGCTTGAGTTTCCAGTATTTTGCTGTGTACATTTTGTAGATCGATGAGTAACCTCGTATATATTGGGTGGTCGGAAAAGTCATGACGTGTTTTTCCTGTTGTCCATTGCAAAAATGCGTCATGACTTTTCCGACAATCCAATGTGTCGATTTATCTGTAGGATAAATTTCCAAGATATATGAAATGTTGCTTTTTATCAGCAGATTTGATTTTTTTGTTTTCTCATTTCTCTGCAGTTTTGGGAACATGATTTATAAGGAGAAGCGAGAATCTGTTAGTAAAGAAGATCTGGCAAGAGCTACCTTAGTAACTATCACCAATAACATTGGTTCTGTGGCACGAATGTGTGCTGTAAATGAGGTAAGGACATTTATAATTATACGAAAAATGTGAATTGAAGTTGATGTACATATAGCAGGGCTTCTTTGTGTTCCTTAAGGGGGACTATAGGGTCGAGATCTCCTAATGCATTAAATCCCAAGACTCATTAAGCATATGTATTATGTACCCAGCTGGTACATTACCATTAAAGAATGTAGCAGATCACTCAAATCAGAAATAGGACAGGTATTTTCAATTCACCTTTTCAGAAATAGTCATGTGCCACTTAACGACGGGCCGTTCTGAGAAATGTGTCGTTAGGAACTTCATGTGCGAACATCATAGAGCGCCCGGACGCACACCGAGAGGGCACAGCCTGCGGCTCACCTGGGCTGTAGGACAGCCTGCTGCTCCTCGGCTACGAGCCTGTACAGTACGTTACTTACACAAAACAACAGAGATTCAGTCAAGCACAAGGGGAAATGATGCACTCAAGAGACCTGGCAAACACGAGATTGTGTGAGGCTGCTACTGGCGTAATACAGCATACTGTTTTACCTTAGACTTTTTTAATAAATAGAATGAGTACACTCTAAAGTAACAATAAAAGTCTAGTATAGTAAATACATAAACCAGTAAATAGTCATTTATCATTATCAAGTATTACGTTCTGTGCACAATTGTACATCCTATACTTTCATACGACTGGCAGTGCAGGTTTGTTTACACCAACATCAGCACAATCTGGAGTAATGCGCTGTGCTACAACGTTAAGATGGCAGTGACATGGCTGTGACGTCGCTAGGTAATAGGAATTTCTCTGGTTCATAATCTTAAGGGAACACCATCGTATATCCGGTCAGTCGTTGACCAAAATGTTGTTATGTGGCACCTGATTATACAGACTAAATCTCTTGATGATGTATAAGAAAAAAGTGTTGTTTTTTCCTGCTAATGTTGCATTTGATGAGTGGAGTGCTTGGAAGTTTGCTTACTGCCCTCGGCTTCTTTACAGTGCTGCCTTGTTGCATATGGATCAAGCAGCATTGTACAGGGCTATGAAGGCACTGAGCCTGGCTCTTCACATGACATCTGACGCCTCTACCGTTAGATTTAGCTCGTAAATGGGTCATTTTTATTTGAAGGAGGCTTTATAGTCCTGCGTGCATGTGATGGGTATATTTGCCTATTTAATTTTTGTAAATGTCAAATACTTTTAAATGAATAGAGAATTTTGCTTTTTGAAGTAACCTTTCATTTGTTCATTCATTTTGAGTAAATATTTACAGAACGCCATGTGACAGGGATGGTTCTAGGCACTGGGGTCCATTTGTGAAGAAAACAATGATCTCTGACTTTGTGGAGCTTGCATTCATTCTAATGATGCAGTAAATAAGCAAATCGTTTAGTTTGTATTAGGTGACAAATGCTGTTTTTCAAAAAGAGAAAATCAGACAGGACACAGAGAATTCAGAATAGACCCGAGAGTGGAGGACAGATTGCTGAGTAATTGGTAGTTGACGGAGGCTTTACTGAAATTGTGACCTTTATGCAAAGATTTGAAGTTGGTAAAAGAATCATACGTGTAGATATCTGGCGGGGGAAGAGGCTCCAACAGAGAGAACAACTGTGCACAAACCTGAATTAATCCTCTGAATTATTCTATTTAAATCCAGAGTTTTATCTCTTCAGTTTCTTAATAACAGTGTAGGAAGTTGGTAGGCATTCTGACCAAGGTTTTGGCAATATTTCACTTTTGGGGACTCACTATAATCCGGGATGTTTTTTCATAGCCCTGCAGGTCTAGATTGTCACTGGCCAATATTCTTAACAATAATTTAAGGCCACAGTTTACACTGTCCAAATTTAATGTTCAAAAATGTATACTCATGGGACAGTCAAGTGGCTCAGTTGGTTAAGAGCTCGCTCAAGAGTGTGAGCTCTGAGCAACAGGGTCGCTGGTTCAATTCCCTGCCCGAGCTTAGCTGCCGCTGAGCTGCCAACAGGTGGTACGATGGCTCAGCTAAAAAAACAAACAAACCGAAAAAACCCAAAAAACAAAAATGTATACTCAAAAGTCAATATATTATTGTGCCAGTAGAAATAGGTTTTGTGTAGATACAAACACCAGTTCCTCCATCTAAGATTTCCTAGTCGTAGAGATCCCTAAGGAACTAAATGCGTGAGTAGAATCTTAGCAGAGAGAGTGGCTTGATGGGTTAGGCTTGGACAGAGTGCTGGAAGCCCAGGGGTGGGTGTGTACGCCGCACCCCAGTCAGCATTGCTTCCACTTCGGTATAAAGTCCAGGGCTGCACGTCATGGCTGAGCATACATTGCAACATGCTGGCCAAGTTTACAGCTTGTTTTAACCCTAAACGCATTTAAAATATTCTTCCTTTAATCTCATCAATAACGGTTGTCTAACTTACTTTGTTAAACAGATTATTTCTTGGCCATTTTCAAAAAGTCTCATCTATAATCATTTACTACAGTCTTTCAAGAGCTTTTCCCTTTTAAAATGGATAGACTTTATTTTTTAGAGCAGTTGTAGGTTCACATAAAAATGAGTGGGGAGTAGAGTTTCTGCATACTCCTGACCCCACACAGGCACAGCCCCCCTGCTGTCCACACCCAGCAGCACGTCGCTCTGTCTGTGACAGTCAGTGGGCCTGCACTGACAGCATTCTCACCCCAAGTCCGTAGGCGACATTTGAGTCTGCTGTGTACATCCTATGGGTTTTGACAAATGTGTAGTGACATGTCCAGAGCTAATTGTTAAATATTCAGGATTATGGAGGTATGAACCAGGGATGTAGTAGACACTAAGAGAAGGTAGTTTGCATTGTCAAGTAGAGATTTTGTATTGTGAAATCCACGTCATAATTCTTTTTTCAAGTCATTTTCTTCTTTTCTTTTAGAAAATAAACAGAGTTGTCTTTGTTGGAAACTTTTTACGTGTCAATACTCTCTCAATGAAACTTTTGGCATATGCACTGGATTACTGGTCAAAAGGTCAACTGAAAGCATTGTTTCTAGAGCATGAGGTAAGGAAATAATGCTTTGTGAATTTTAATATAACGCTTTTATATGCAGGTCCCATATATTGCTTCTTGCTCTGTAGTTATAAGTATAAAACTACAATTGACCTAAGTAGTATATTGATTCCCTCACTTCATTTTGAGTTGGGGACTCGGGCTTACTGTAACCTGGCAGGCACCCCATTAAGACAAGAACACCCCAGTCCTTCTAAGAGAGCAATATCAGGTCTGTGAGCTCCTTAAATGCTGGGGCTGCCTGTGATGACTTGCTTTGTTAAATTGTTTTCTCTGTTTTTTCCCCCTCCCATGAGATAACAAATGTTCAATGTGAACAATACAAAAATAGATAATTTAGCAATGAAAATTGTTCTTAATCTTTTTTCTTTTTTTTTGTATTTATTCACTATATCTAGTTAAATTCTGATCTAAGCAAATACCAGTTCACATAATGTTTTGGATTAAGTAAATTTACCTTGAATTACTTTGTTTCTGGTCAAATGGATATATTAAAAATGTAATAACACAGAGTCAGTGTTTGTTCCCTTATAAGGGAACAAACACTAAGTGTCCGTGCTTCACTGGCACTGCTCTGACTATACAACCAGAATGGTGTTACCCTCGTGCAGCTCTGCGTGGCGTGGAGCATGCTGTGAGAGTGGCAGGGGAGCCACAGGAAGTTTACTGGGTGGAGGGGAGAGGGCACAGAACTGCAATAATAGCCCCGGAAGCGTTAGTGTCTAAAAGCCACACATTAAAAATAGGTATTGCAAAGGTATATTGAGAATACAGTTAAAAAACTCTTTACAATAGCTGACAACACAGAATTTGTTAATTTCTGAATAGATGTTCTTAAGTAGATTATAATATAAATGCGTTCTTAATACTAGTTAATGCTGTATGCTAACTGGAAAGGCTGTACTACATTAATCATTGTTTTAACACTATACAGGGATACTTTGGAGCAGTTGGTGCACTTCTTGGGCTGCCAAATTTCAGCTAAAGCGTCAGGTTTCGCTCTGCTAATAAATGTCATCTAAGAGGAACTGAAAACCAGAGGCGTTATTACTGCATTATTTGTCATTGGGAACCAAAGGATATATAAAAGTAGCACTATTCCTGTTGATTTTTAAATGTCAAAATGGTAAGCCGCTAAATGTTGCCATATTAAAAGACAGAACTTGGAAACAGGTGAAGTATTTCTAATTGAAATGCTTTCCCTTCTGTATATAGCCAGTGTTAAATGCAATACAGCCTCTGATAATTGAGCTTTCTCTCAAAAAGATTTTCTATTTATTTTATGCAGCCAACATTACAGTACTGTATGCTCAAACACAAATCTTAAAAATCTCAGAAATGTTTAGCTCATGAAAATAATTGATTCTGAATATTTGTTACAAGTCTGTTCTATGTGTGTTTTGGTTACTAGTAAACAGACAGTAACATTCCCTGTGTCAAGATTAATTGAAATGGCAATCAAAGATGATCATTTTCATGTGATTTTAGAAATGTTAAGGCAATATTAATTTTCATTATTATAGTTTTCCTAACATATCGCCCCCCCAAAAAAAGTACGTTTGTGTAATCTTTTCCCAGAAGTACCTTTTTCCAACGCCATGATTTAATTGAAATACTATTAAATATTAGCCTGAATTTTAAATGAATTCTAGATAATGCACAGATTTGGTGATATTGCACTTTCTGTATTTTAATAGGTAATCAATACATTATAAAATGTTTAGTATTTTTTAACTGGAGACTTAATTGCTTATTGGAAAGCCCATTTGATGAGGTCCCAGGACTATTTTGATGGAGTATGGTTTGCATGCACTGGTGGAGTTCTGTGCTTTTCCTGTACCACGCTTATCTCAGGCCCAGACTCAGCCATTTCTGTTTAATTAGGTCCGAACCATCAAAGCGCAAGATGTAATTCTATTGTGAACAGCATCAAAATCACATTTATTCTAAATGGATGTTATGGAAATCTGAGAGATGAGTTGTTTTGAAACTCTGTGACTCTAAGGCAGTACTGCAAAATTACAAGAGGATCAGTGTTTTATACATTCTGGTAATCAGAGGATTATAGTTCCAAAATTTGTAAATCCCTTTGTCTTAGAATTTGTTCTCTATTTTGAATCATTTTTTTATAACGTTATAAGTTTTTTCAGGTTTTTACTTTGACAGTAACATTTTGGAGGTCCAGTAGTTCTGTGAAGTTGTCTAAGACTGGTATTTACGGTTTACAGAGTAGAGAGGCTTGGGGGGGAAATTTGCCTCCTGAAATTACGAGGGAATCTGGATGTGCTTTGAAGAGCTTAAAGTTGTTTACATTATAGGAAGAAGTATTACGACGTGTTCGTGTTTTTACAGAACACACAGTTTTGCTCCATAGAGAATAATTTTCATTAGACTACCAAGAGGTGCTTGATAAAGACATTTCTCCTGTAGTTTTCAAATTTTGTGCTCAAATATTTAGAATTCAGTTTTCTTTATCTAAAGACATTAAAGTGAATAATAGAAGTGAATGGGTAAAGGGGAAAGTATGTCAAGGTAATTTTTAGAATTTAGAATATTTGGAACTTTGAATTTATGTCAAGCACTAGTCATTTTGAAAACCTACAGTGACTAAAAGCTTCTTTCTTTTAATGTTTCCATTATAGTGAGACAAGATATATCAGCCAAAGCCATCTATTCAGTTTATTTTCAAATTTGTGATTTGGGTTGTACAAAAAGTATTTATTTCTAAATGACAATAACTTCAAGTTGTATTCCTGTGGCAAACTGTACATTAGCAGCTATAGGTTTGGGGTGGTCTTTAAGAGAGAAATGGAATGATCAATGTCTATATAAGTTAATTTGATCAATACTTTGGTTAATTTGGGACTTAATTCCTACTTTTTGTCCTTTGAAACTGAAGTTACCTGCTATAAGGCATGTAGAGGGGAGTACCATCCCACCACACTTGCTCGTGACAATTCTCATGGATAACCTAGAATTACTGGAATAATAACACAGAATTATGATGGAGGCTGCCACGATTCTAGTTTTTGATTATGACTTCAAATTCCTTCTAAGCGTACAGTCATGAAGAGGTTTGATTCTAATCCCAATCAACATAATGCCTCAGAGTTCTGCCTTCCTGAACAGAGCTAACAGAAATAAAATGTGAGCCACGTGTAACGTCACATTTTCTAGTAGGCACATTTAAAAAGTAAAAAATAGATGAAATTCATTTTCATTATATATTCCTATTTAATACAGTATATTCTCTATGTTACTTCAACATGTAATCAATATTAAAAGTTATTTAGGGGACATTTTACGTTTTGGCTTTTTTGTACTTAGTTGTCTAAAGCAGCAGTTTGTATTTACACTTACGGCACATCTCAGCTTAGACTAACCACACGTCAGTAGCCATGGTTCTTGGCAGCCCCACTGGGGTAGTGGCTACTGTACTAGAGCAGTTTTGGAGCTAGCACTGTGATGTAGCCACTAAAACTTCATGAAGATGGGCTTTTAAAGAAAGTGTGAGGGGAAAATATGAGAACCTTGTTTTTTAGAGAAGGGGGGATAGGAAGTAGCTGATTTCGGCGAATTTATTTTACCCAGACAAGCTGATTTCTGACCTTTCCAAAAATACTTCACATTGCATCCTGCCACCTCATCACAGTGTGGAGCTGATAAAGTTCCCCAACACACACTCTGACTGCCCCCAGCCTCCAAAATGCCTGTTTCCTTCACTGAAGCAAGTTTGATGATTCAAGCGATTTACAATACATTCCCCCCGCCTTATCTAATTTAACTGCAAGAAACCAGTTGTAAAGGAGTAAAAAGAGGCCCTTTTAATTCTTCATTGAGTTATGTACACACAAGAGAATCTTCTTTATAACTTTTGGATTTTTCAGTTCTAAACATTTTGATAACATTTCAAATGCAGGGAGCACTATCAGCTTGTTTTGGGGCTTGGTAAAGAACACAAGGTCTAGAACTTTCCACAACCACCCAAAAAAGACTGCCTGTTATAACCAGAGATTTTCAGAGCTAATGGCTTTCAGTTCTGCACCCTGATTTCTCCACAGACAAAGCATTAGTTGATTTGGTTGCCTGTCGACACGGGCAGTTCATTGCTCAGCAACTCTAATTTAAATAGGTGGACTCTCAGTTTAGGTAACGTCAGTGCTACTGCCAATAACATATCCCTGGTAACTGACAGTCCTTCAAGAGGTTCAGAATATTTGCCAAATATTAGACTCTAAAGATTCCTGAGTTTTTGCCTTTGCGTGCAAATGTGATTGCGATATTAAGTGCTGTGTAAGGACTGGTTCCCGACAGTTTCAGTTTTGTAAGCAGAATGATGCAGCTGCAAGGGCAAAGCTTCCCCTCCGTGTCTAGCGATAATTCTTGCCTCAGAGCAGGCATGGCGTCTTGCCTTGACTTCCAAGGTTGCATTCTTGGGTGCAGCGCTCAGCAAGGTAATAGCTTCCAGATGTCCTTTGTAACCACTGTTTGTTGTGTACAAAATTTTTCATATTTTATCTTTTTTTTTCTGGTTGAGCACTTAATGCTTTTTAATCTATTACATTTGAGAATGTAGTTTAGAAACTCTCCTTTAAAGCCATGTGAAAAAGAATAATCACCAGGAAAATGAGTGTACATTATTTTTCATTTAACTTAGTATTTTGTGGTACGTATAAACAAAATACTAGAAACATATTGCCTTTTTAAAAAACTACTCCTTGACCTATTTAAGATGATTTGCCATGAAATGTCAGTGATGTCCTAATTTTCCCCAATACATTTATTTTAGTGTTTTATTCTAATACTGAAGGAATTCAGCCAACTTTTTTCTATCATATAATCTCACAAAATAATGTGCTTTATACTACCACCTGTTTTCAATACTTGAGACAAAAGTTGTTTTATATTTTTATTGAGCCTGGTAATAATCATCAAAGACCCAAAAAGTAATTTTTTTCCCTTTAAAGTATTTCAATAGCCTATTAAAATTATGGCATGAAAAGTCATCCCAGCTTTGCAGCCTTATCTAAATTTTGAGTAATTTCCACTTCCAAAAAGCTCACATTTTCTTAAAGCAATCCCTATCTTTTATGTCATCTGTGGACGTGGGATCATAATTTCATATTGTATTAGAAACAGCACCAGGTACTGGTCTAATGTCTTTGAATGTGGTTTTCTTTATTTGTAAAATGAGGAAATTGATTTGTTACAGTGGAATCAACTACCATCAGGATCCTGAGAAAGAGCTTTTTTGCTTCATTCATGGCAGCATTTGGAATGACTAAAACAGCTGGTTCAGATACTGGCATCATGTTTTGGAATTTATTTGTATATGTTGACAGGTACTAGATTTTGAATTCTCACTAAACCAACAGAATGGTATTAGTTCTTTTCTCATAATGTTATGTTACTGCCTGTAAGAGCCAAGCAGGCAGTAATTTAAATTAAAGTAATCTGAAGGGTTTTATATATATATGGCCATAAAAGTGTGCGTACTTTCATCTGTAAAGGTATCTGGGATTTTTACCATGTTAACTTCAAAATTATATGGCCATTATTATAACTTTTCCATTGTACAACAAGAAACATCCCACTAAGTCCATAGATGTTTGAATATTAACTATATTGGGAGTTTTTAGTGACCCTTTTCTTCAAGCTTGTTTATTTCTGAACATTGTGAGTGGAGAGAGATGTGACATAAACCCCTCCTGGAATTATGTACTGCTTTTGTCAAATAATTTGTAGTGAAATTTATAAAACAATTTTAATTACCTACAAGTTAGTTGAATTCAATATTTCATTACGTAGTGTAGTCCCCTACCTCAAATATGAGACCAGAAACACTCTTACCCTTAGGGTTGTCAGAATAATCGGATTGGACACGTGTCTGACATTTCCATCACACTATTTAAAATAAACGGAGCAGTGAGCTGATAGTGGGGCTTTAGGTGCTGAGCTAGTGCTGAGTGACGTGTAACAGGAAGTCAGGTTTTTTTCTCCTTAAGAAAAAAATCAAAATCTTTACATTCTGGCTCTTTCTTTAGTCAGAGGTTATTTTTCTTTTAGATTTTTCAGTCTTTTTGTCGTAGCAGCCACTAATTTTGTGTTTAAAAGAACTAATGAGGAATGCAATTTTCAAAGGAGTGAAGTTAAAATTCAAGATTTTGAATTGTATAAATACGCAAGTAAATTTCCATTTTAAGATAGTGCTATACGTATTTTTTTGTTTTTAACATTCATACACTGCAGTGCTTAACAGTTCCAGTAGCTTTCAAAGGAGACATAGCTGCTTTTACATAATTTGTAAAGTATACATAAATAATGCAGATAGTTTGAGATGATTTTAGCCTTACATTGTATCTGAATCATATGGATATCAGTCAGTACTTGTTGCAAATATTAAGCCATTTTGAAATTTGTCACTTTTTTCTGAGATACTCTTTTTAGTTTACATTTAGAAACGAGATAACTTTATAGACCTGACATCAATATCCTAGTCTCCTTTCCCAAATATAATTAGTGGAATTAGGATGGAAGTCATGTTAAGATGTTTTTATCATTTTTTTTAAAACATCATGTGCTTTCATTTTTTATTTCAACTACAGTGAAACTGACTTTTTGACTGAAGTTGTCTTAATTTTGCCCAGTTATTGACCAAATCATACATAGATCTTCGTATGTGTTACTTTTACTTATACAAGCCATTTCAGTTTAAGTTGCCTTATTCCCTCTATTGCATTCTTCTTGTCAAGTCTAAGCTTTGTCATGTTGGATTTCTTCTAACACTGAATCTGTAATGTAAAAATGTATGATGTGCTACAAATTTTATTCATAATAAACTAAGTTATAGCCTATTGTAACCTATAAAACATTTCTTGTAAATGGTCTAATTTATTTTTTCATTTATGTACAGTTTCTTATGTAAATTTTTAAAATATTTGTTGTGGCCTGTTCTGTAAACATTACCACACTCTTCCTTAACACTTACTTGCATGAAAGAAACTTGGGTTTTGCTGGTTTGTATGTAAATAAACTGTATGGCCTTTAAGCCAACTTCAGTACTCTGCCTTTTCTGTAGTTTAACTTTCTAGTTTTGTTCATATTCTAAATGTTAAAATCATGCTTTTTATTTCCTACTTTATAAATAAATTCTCTAAGTTGTTTACTATGTGTATCTTTTTATTATTTCTTTGTTTTAGAGATTGTACTCCCACATTTCCACTCTGATTAAATGTTAAGGTTTAACTGAAACTAGCCGTAGAATATAAACTCTGCGAGCAAGGACTTTGCTTAGTCATGTTCGCCTCTGGATCCCCAGTACTCGGCACGGAGAAGGCCTTCAGTAAATATTGGTTGAGTGAACTAATTGTAGAGAAAGTGTTATGTATCTGCCTCACCTATGTAAGAGAAGTACAGTAGGTCCCCAACTTACGAACATTCGTAGCTGCGAACAAATCGCAGAAGTAGCTCATGTGTAAAAATCAGGATATTTGAATTGTAAATGAGAAGGTTTAATTAAAAATCCACAAAGACAGTACAACAGATAGAAAAGTATACTCTATATAGGTCAATTTAACTGGAGCCTGTGTCCATCTTGCCCTCCATCTGCTATTGCTGATGATGCTTCAGCCCCACCATCTCCCACCTGCCCTCGCTCCTCCAGTTAGTAACTCTCCTGTCAGTTCATGCAATCCCCTATATGCCAGTTGTACCACCATTTTAAGGTAACTATAGAAGTAAAAAGTTTATTTACAGTATTTTTGTGTGTGTTTTTTATGCTTTACATTGTATATTTGTGTCAAAGTGTATAAGACTCGCTTGGTTGGACTTATGAATGAATCCGACTTAGGAACGTTCTACCGGAACGGAACTCGTTCATAAGTCGGGGACTTAGTGTAATTATAGTTTTTCACCACCTTCCTTTCCACAACATTAGAAAACACAAATGTTAGTTCTTCAAAGATGGAAACCCTTGAAATTTAAGACATCTATTAACGTGAAAAGCTCAGCTTTTCCTTTAATTGAGGCCACGTTACCCTACACGAGAAATGAAGGTGGACATGGTTTGATCAGACTCTTAGATGTGCTTCACAGGAGATGCCAGAACTCCTGTGTTCTTCGGTATCACAGTTTGGGGAGGGTTATTCTCACATGTTTCCTCTCAACCAAAACTTCATATATTTTTAATAGGCAAGACCTGTTAGATTTGCTTTTAAAAAAAAAAGGCTTGAATGATTTTTAATATGTGAGGAATTGGGTTGGAAACCTGACTTGTGTTTTCAAACCATATGATTGTCTAGACTCCGTGTATATAGGAATGGTTTAAAATGTGAAGACTACCATGTGAAGTACATATCCCTTCTGTTTAAAAAAAAAAAAAATCAGGAACCAGCATGAAAAGAGTGAGATGGTGACTAAGGGAGAAAATGAGTTTGGTATGAAAATAACGGGTCGTCGGGAAAGTTGTGCGCATTTTTGCACTGAAAAACAAAAATATGTTATGACTTTCCCAACGACCCAGTAGATCGAGGTGTAGTTAGCTTTCCAACGATAGAAGTACTGAAGAGTGAATGCAGTTGAAGGCTACTCACGTAAGTGTGAGTCTCTAAGCTATCTAAGAGCTTCATTCAAAATAAGCTTACTCCAGGCGAGGTTGTGGAAAAAAGGGAACCCTGGTGCACTGTTGGTGGGATTGCAGATTGGTGCAGCCATTATGGAAATCAGTATGGAGGTTATCTCAAAAAACTGAAAATGGAGCTACCTTATGACCCAGCAATTCCACTCTTAGGTATGTATCCAGAGAAACCCAAGACGCTAATTGGAAAAAATACATGCACCCATGTTTATTGCAGCACTATTTACAATAGCCAAGACTTGGAAATAACTGAAATGCCCATTGGTAGACAACTGGATTAAGACACTGTGGTACATTGATACAATGGAGTATTACTCAGCTATAAAGAAGAATGAAATCTTACCATTTGCAACGATATGGATGGACCTAGAGAACATTATGTTAAGTGAAATAATTCAGTGGGAGACAGACAAATACCATGTGGTCTCATTTATATGTGGAATCTAAAGAACTGAATAAATTGAGCTGGCCAAGTGGCTTGTTGGTTAACAGTTGGCTTGGGACGCCAGCTCTAAGCAGCAGGGCCACCGGTGCGAATCCCACATGGGCCAGTGATGGTGCACCCTCTACAGCTAAGATGGTGAACAACAGCTCGACCTGGAACTGGGCTGCCGTGAGTCGCTGGTGACAGCATGGGCTGCAGCTCCTGTTGCAGTGGGCTGCCCTAAGCTACCGTGAGTGGTTGGCAGCCCGCGAGAGCTGCTGTAAGCCGCCATCCAATGGCCGGCGACCGATCTGCCTCAGCCGGGAAGAGCGCAATCATCACAATACCAACATGGGCCAGTGAAGCAACGTCCTCCACAACTAGACCGACGAACAAAAGGACAGAAACTTGTCTGTTCCCCTTCCCCGATTCCCCAATGCTGTTCCCTCCCCGAATTCCCCAATAAAATCTTAAAAAAAAAAAAAGAAGAAATAAGTAGATAGAAATACACAGGGATACAGAGGAAAAACTGATGGTTTTTGCTAGATGGGAGGGGGTTGGGAATGAGGGAGAAGGGGAAGGGACGAGACAGCATAAATTGGTAACTACAATATTGCCACAGGGATATGAAAGACAGTTCGGGGAATATAATTAATAATGTAAATATTTTGAAGGGTGTCAGATGGTCACATGTCTTGTTAGGGAGACCACTGCATTGATGGTGTAGAGATTTGACCACTGCACTGCACACCTGAAGCTGACATTGAATAATATTGTATGTCAACTGTAATGTAATACACACACACACACACACATAGTCACGGGATGTGGAGTATAGTGTGGGGATGGAGTCAATGGAATTGTAATATGTATGACATCGGGGGTGGAAGGGCAGTGGATTGGGGGAGGGGGATTGTCACTTTGTGAGGGGTAAAAGTATAACTATTGCACTGTTTTGTACACCTGAAACTAATTTTAAAAAATTGTGAAAAAGAAAGAATAAATGCTAATAAATATTTTTTAAAAATAATAATAATGTTACTCCAGGAGGGAAAAGGGTTTGCATTGGATTCTATACACCGCTATATAAATTCTGAAAGCAAGATGTCTTTTCTATTTACAGGTTCCTCAACTGAGTGTATTGTATATTCAACACTGTTAATGTTTCAACATCCAAAGTTTATTGATCACTTCTATGCAAAAACATTTTACAAATTCCTACTTTAAGATATTCCTATGCTTCTGTTTAAGTTATATTTTTTTCCTAAGATAAACATGGCCAACCTGACTCATCTCTGGGACTTGACCTCCTCCTTTACATAAAAACTAGTACTTTTTAGTGTTGCTTTTCTCAGAGGTTAGCGTACATCCCAGAAGTGCAGTTGACTGGACATTTGGGTAAATAGGTGCATATTTCCAGCCAGGGCTTTAAAGAGAAACTTTACAGTTTCTGGAAATAGTAACACAGATTACCAAAGGAGTGTTCTTTGGAAGTAAACAGCCCAATTTGCTCATTTTTCTCTAGCAAGAGTTTGGAGTCAACTACCCTGATTTCTTTCCAAAAAAAAAAAAAAAAGATTATATTAAACCTTTCAGAAAATTCAAGGCCCTGAACTTGGAGAAAAGTAAGAGAATACATATTATGTAGGGGGGGTTTTTTGGTGTTATATTTTAACAGCTTGAATAAAAAATCCTGATACTTTGTGTTGCAGATTTCCTGAAACACCTCATCAGTTTTTCAGGACAACTGTTTAATACTTCAAAAAATGATTTTGGTGAATTTGTAACTATTACTGATTTTTGTTTACTTTGGTTTTAGAACTTTATTTTTTATATTCAACTATATTGAGGTATGGTTTAGTACAATAACATTCAAATAAGTTTGATAAATTTATGCACCCATGTAACCACCACTCAAAGATATTTCCATCATTCTAAAAACTTCCCTTGGCCTCCATCCTAGTCTATCCCCACCCATCCCCATCCCCTGGCCAACCACTGATCTGCTTTCTGTCACTAGATTCAATTTATCTTTTTAGAGTTTTCATCTAAGTGGGCTCCTACAGCATGCACCCTTTTTTTTTTCCCCATCTCCCAATCCCCCATCCCTCCCAGCTTTAGGCTTTCTAGAACTACTATCTGCTTTCTATTAAACTTAAGCTATAGTATCTATCCTGATGTCAGAAAGTGCTTTTTCTCAGCATAATGTTTTTTGAGGTGAATGCATGCTGTTATCTATCAGGAGTTCATCCCTTTTTACTGCTGAGTAATATTCCACTGGACGGATGTGCCATGAGTTGTTTATCTATTCATATGCAAGTCTTTGTATGGACATTTTTTTTTCTCTGGGGTAAACAGTGGAATTGCTGGGTTGTATGATAAATATGTTCACCTGGAAAATTTCCAACGGGATTACATTTCCACATTCCCACCAGCAAAGCAAGAGAGTTCCACTTGTTCTGCATCTCTTTCAACACTGTTGTCAGTCTTTTTAAATTTTAGCCATTTTTGTGTATGTGGTGGTATCTCTGTGGTTTTAATTTGCATTTCCTCGATTACTGATGACAAGCATCTTTTCAGGTGCTTATTGGTCTTGTAAAGACTTCAAATCTTTTACCCATTTTTGAGTTGTCTGTGTTATCACTGAATTGTTAAAGTTATAGTTATTCTAGGGTCGGCCGAGTGGCTCAGGTGGTTAAGAGCTCGCTCAAGAGTGCGAGCTCTGAGCAACAGGGTCACCGGTTCAATTCCCGGCCTGAGCTGAGCTGCCACTGTGCTGCCAACAGGTGGCAGGATGGCTCAGCTAAAAAAAAAAAAAGTTATAGTTATTCCAGTTGGAAGTCCTTTGTTGGATATATGTTTGGATATTTTCTCACAGTTTGTGGCTTGTCTTTTTATTTTCTTATTTTCAAGAACAGAACTTCTGTTGAAGTCCGTTTTCTCATTTTTTTCTTTATGTCCTAAGAAATCTTTGACTACCCAAGATCATGAATATCTTCTGTGTTCGTCTAGGCATTTTGTAGTTTTAGTTTTTATATTTAGCTCTATAAACCCATGAGGTAAGGGGCAAGGGTTGGTTGGTTGGCCTGTGGACACCCAGTTGTTCAGCATCATTTGTTGAAAAGACTATCCTTACTCCTTTGTTGTGTGGGTCCAGGGATTGGAGGGAGACAGGAATTACAAAGCATCAGGAGGGAGCTTGTGGGAATGATGGGTATGTTCATATTTTAACTGTGGTGATGGTTTCACAGATCTATATGTCTAAACTCATTAAATTGTCTATTTGAAATATGTACAGTTTATTTATTGTGCATCGATTATGCCTAAATAAAGCTTTAAAAAATACAAGTGTTGATACTCACTTGTGTCAACACAGCCACTTCTCTCTCTTGATCCTGATTATGAAATTTATGATTCAACCAATTCTGGACAAGTACATAAAACTAAATTACTGATGTTCTGTTTTTTTCTTGGGTCCCTTCTCATAATGCTAATTTAGTCTGAAATCTTCCCAATGTTGTGAAGAAAGGAAGGCAATCTTGAATCTTAAAGAGACTCATCTCAATAAAGCTGGAAAAAATAAAAAGTCTCCAAGCCTAAGAGCGAACTTCAGAGCAGAGGTGCCCTAGGATCTTTCATACACCTCAAGCCAGTGACCAGTCAGGTTTGGGAAGGGAGATTCCAAGATTCAGAAGGAATCGCACAGGCTGCTGATTCAAACTCAGGATTTTACAGGTAGGAATAAACCTCAGAGAAGTCAAGTGGATTCTCTTAGGTCACACAGCAGGTTATCAGCAGAACCAAAGCTCAACCCTAACTCTCCTCACTCATTTCAGTGCAAAGAAAAAAACTCCAAAAATGAAAAAACAAAACCTCTCGGTGTTGGGAAAGTAGCATATGGCACCAGAATGATATCCAAATAAATAAAAAAATAATTAGGTTATAACATCCAATCAAGAAAGAATATAGAGAAAGTAGAACAAAAGAAAAATAATAGAAAACAGTGCAAATATCTCCATAAACACAAATATGAGTGGACTAAATTTGCCCATTAAAGGAGGTTGGGTTTAAAAGCTTTATAATAAATATTAGCTAGCACCTGGACAATTTGAAATCAAAGGAGTAAAAGAGAGATCAGGAAAACAGCAAAAGAAACCTTATGTACCTATATTAAAACAAGTAAAATAATCCTGAACACAAAAGCTATCATCAGAAATAGGGTCCTTACATAATCATAAAAAGTTCAATCAACCAACAAGACAATAAAAAACATACGCAAATAATAAAATAGCCAGGAAATAAAGTTAACATTGATGAAACTTTAAGGCATGAAACTGCTATCACAGTAGGAGATCTCAACACCTCTCTCAATTATTGATAGTTCAAGCAAACAAACAAAAATCAACAAAATAGAAGTTTGAACATCACAGTTAAGCTTGACCTAATTAATGAACACACATTAAACTCTGCATCCAGCAGTAAGAGCACACATTCTTCTCAGCACACATGGAACATTTACAAGAACTGATCATGTACAAGACCACAGAGTAAATCTCAATAAATTAAAAAAAGAAAAAGACCACATTCTCTAAGCACATCACGATGAAGTTACATGACAATAACGAGAAGATAAAAATGTACAGATTTGCTGACGGCTGGGGAGGCAGTATAGGGCGGTGGTTAAAAGCAAGTCTTCTGGGGCCGGCCGAGTGGCGCGATGGTTAAGAACTGGCTTGGGACGCCAGAGGGCCCCGGTTCGGATCCCACATATGAGGACCAGTGACACTGCCCTCCACAGCTAAGATGCTGAACAACAGCTCAACCTGGAGCTGGGCTGCTGTGAGTCACCAGCGACGGCGTAGGCTGCAGCCCCTGTGGCAGTGGGTTGCCATGGGCCACTGTGTGTAGCCAGCAGCCACCGTGTGTAGCCAGCAGCCAGCGTGAGCGGCCAGCAGCCGCAGTGAGCAGCCAGCAGCCGCAGTGAGCGGCCGTCCAGAAGCCGGCGACTGATGTATCTCACCCGGGAAGAGCACAATTCATCACAATGATGGGGCCAACTTGGGCCAGTGAAGCAACATCCTCCACAACTAGACTGAACAACAAAAGGACAGCAACTTGTCTGTTCCCCTCCCCCCAATTCCCCAGCACTGTTCCCTTCCCCCCAATACCTCAATAAAAATCTTTAAAAAAAAAAAAAAAGCAAGTCTTCTGAAAATCAAATCATGCTGTACACCTGAAACTAATATAATGCTGTATGTCAATTATACCTCAATTTAAATATATATGTATACATATATGTAATATAGATACATCTATATATCTATATCTATATATAATTTTTTAAAGTACTCTCGAGCATGGGTTCAAATCCAGTTCTGACTTACTAGACATACATTCTCAGGCCAATAACTTCCATGTACCTCGTCACATGCACAATAAGGCTACCAATAGTACTTTCTTGTGGTGATTAGTATGCAGCAGAGATCAGAATTCCACCTTTCAGACACATAGTAGGAGTGCACTTCCTGGCTCCCGTGTGGTTGAGCAGGTTCGTCTAACTACTTCTGGGCAACTAGTGAGGGACTTGTGACTGGAGATGATGTGCACCACTTCTTGGCTAGTGCACTTAATCACCTCTGTGAGACCTTCCGGAACCATCTAGAATCATAGGCAGCAGCATTCAAGATGGCAGCTGCTCTGTTAGCCCAGGTCCTTAAGTGGCTAAAATTAACAGAGGCCCTGCTCTGTCAACCCTCCACAAAATAATGAAGGTACTGTGGTGTGGAGAGGAAAACAAACTCTTCACGCGGGCATAGACTTTGGGCGTCTGTGACCACAGCACAATGCATCTGACATACCATCCCAATGGGTACAGAAGCTGGAACCAGACATAGAATGCTGCTGAAGAACAAAAACCTAAGATAAGTGGCATTGCACCAGGGGCTGGCAGCAGATGGCACAGGAGCCTCTGTCAAAGGATGGGAGGATGGTGATTCACATTATGACGAAGGGAAACTTCGGTCACCTGATAACTTGAAAGGCAGGTAATATGCCCAAGGATGTATGGTCTTAGGAAAACGGAGGGATGGGCCGGCCGAGTGGCGCGATGGTTAAGAACTCGCTTGGGATGCCAGAGGGCCCCGGTTCGGATCCCACATATGAGGGCCAGTGACACTGCCCTCCACAGCTAAGATGCTGAACAACAGCTCAACCTGGAGCTGGGCTGCCATGAGTCGCCGGCGACGGCGTAGGCTGCAGTCCCTGTGGCAGTGGGTTGCCATGGGCTACCGTATGTAGCCAGCAGCCAGCGTGAGCGGCCAGCAGCCGCAGTGAGCGGCCGTCCAGAAGCCGGCGACTGATCTGCCTCGCCAGAGAAGAGCGCAATGATGGTGCCAACTTGGGCCAGTGAAGCAACATCCTCCACAACTAGATTGAAGAACAAAACGACAGCAACTAGTCTGTTCCCCTTCCCCCAATTCCTCCAGCAATGTTCCCATCCCCCCAATTCCCCAATAAAAATCTTAAAAACAAACAAAAAACAAACAAACAAACAAAAAAAACGGAGGGTTAGTAGCAGCTTTGTTAGTATTGGCAGCTTTGTTTCAATTTAATAATTTACTCTAAGAAACAGGTGAGTTCAGAAAAGAATTTGCCAGTTTGTGAGCAGAAATGAAGACAGAGGGACAAGGAATTAAGCAAGTGACTATAATGATGAACCATGACATCTTAGCCAGGTAAGAAGGGAAGTGAGGACGTGGGCAGGGAAGTGGGAGGGACGGTGCAGAGACGGTGTGAAGGGGCTGGACGTCCTCATGGGGTTGGGTTTGGGGTTCCCCAAGGCAGTGAGGTGGACAACAAAGTGTGGAGGAAGGTTAGGGTGGGAGGAGAGTAGAATCACCCGAGGAGGGGAGAAAGACTGCTCTCCATAAAAGCTGTTCTCCCCGGGCAATTCTTCCAGTGGGGCAGAGACAGAACTGTCTACACACACAATGGCCACTGCTCGCAGCCAGGATCCCTGTGTGACGTTTCAGACACCTGAGTCCTCTAGGCAGAGGCTCAGCTGGAGGCGGTGTGTGGAGAAGTGTCTAAAGCGTGGGGGACCTGGAGCCGGAGCCAATGTGGAGCTTGGTGGCCACCAGGAAGTGGAAATGGCAAAGAAGAAAAATGAGAGAAAAATTAAAAGGTGAGATTTTGGAAACAAATCCATAAATGTCTTTTGCTCCAGAGGCAGAGAAGCCCATTCAAACCAACTTAAGTGTGGGAACCCTACTTAGCGTCTGGATGAGGAGATAAACCCTGGCTGCAAAGCAACGAGCAATTTTCCAGGCCCGACCAGAGGTGACCACAAAGGCTTTACCTCGCACACCTCACGGGGACGCTGCTCTTTCCAGACATGCGGCAAAGCCTGCGCATGGAGGTCTCGAAGTGGATTAGTCAAGGGATCAGGGCCCCTGGTGGCCCATTCCCATCCGTCACCTCCATTTCCAGTTCCCCTTATCTGAAGCCTTGGACAGGGGTCTCCTTGCACCTCTGCCTCCTGGAGGGAAGGGGGGAGCCTGGAGAGGGTTCCTCCTCTCTGACTCAGCACTCAGAACTTCCCCACTCCTAGCCTTTCCCCCTCAGTCTCTGCAAGCCCCACCTCAGGGGCCATGAGCTGCCACAGCCTTTTGTTTGGGGCGTCCTCAGCAGGCCCCATGTAGCTCTGATCACCTGAGCCTTGACTAAGGCACCCCATTCCATGGAGGAAATGGAACAGGGGTGGGGGTCGGTGCTTTCTCCACTTTTAGCCTGTTGCTGATTCCATGGCACTAAGTACAGATGCTCCTTGAATTACGATGGGGTTATGTCCTGATAAAACCATCGTAAGTTGAAAATATTGTAAGTGAAAATGCATTTACTACGCCTGACGGAACATCACAGCTAGCCTAGCCCGCCTGAGACGTGCTCAGAACCCTCATGCTAGCCTACAGCTGGGCAAAGCCCTCTCACACAAGGCCTACTACGATATAATGAAGTGTGGAGTGTCTCATGTATTTATTGAACACTGTACTGAAAGTGAAAACCAGGATGGTCGTATGGGTACTGGTAATTAACGGGCACAACGAAAGGCACATGACTGCAGGGACAGGCACTCTGGAGCCATGACGGGATGGGGAAACCGAAGATCAAAAAAACACTGGCAACACAGTACACGAAGGTACCGGGTGATGACCCTCATGATCGCGGGGCTGACCGGGAGCGCAGCTCGCTGGTGCTGCCAGCATCACGAGAGTATCGCAGAAAGGGTATCGTACGCACATATCGCTAAGCCAAGGAAAAGATCAAAATTTGAAATCTGAAGTATGGTTTCTACTGAATATGTATCACTTTGGCACCATCGTCAAGTCGAAACATCCCACGTTGCACCACTGTAAGCCGGAGCCACCTGTAAACCCTTAACGCCTCCATGTTTCACTCCTGCTCTCTGAGCTGCTCTGATACCTGGCGGCTCAGGGCTCTCTCCCAGCTCAGCTGAGCTCCAGACCAGCTGCCATCTGCTGTGTTTTCAGGCACTGCCTTTATCCCTCCTCCTCTTTGGGATCTGGGAGCAACCTGTGCTGCCACAGAGGCCCCAGGTACAAGCAGGTGCTGCAGAAAAGCTCACTGTCATTCAAAATAACTATCTTGAGTCCGCCTTTCCCCATCAATGACAAGAATGGCAGCGTGGAGCTTTAACCAGGGGGCGTCAGCCCTGCACACAGATTAGAATCACCTGGGGGCCTCATGAAACACCACCGGAGACATGCCTTCCCCTGAGCATCTGATTTTAATTTTGCTGATTTAGAGAAGGGATCCAATCTGTTCCGTAACATCCCAGCTCTCCGACTTTCGAGCGAGCTACACCACCTTGGGTGATTCGCGTCACTTTCTGGAGCCTCAGTTTCCCCATATGTGATATTGGGGTGCTAACACTTGCCTCCCAGGGGGTGTTGGGAGGGTTAAGTGAAACAAGGTGTCTGGAAGCACCTGACACATAACACGTAAATGGTGTCTCCATCAGGACATGGATCTAGAGCTTTCAGAAGAGGAGCATCCTTTCAGCTCGAGGGCCTGGAAGACAACTTGGAAAAGCTGGACTTGCCCCCTTAAGGAGGAATGCTGAGATCTGGGGGTGTGGAGCGGCAATGGGGCTGCTCTTACACACCAGTAACCAGGGCCCCTGTCCTGGGCCCCCTACTTTGGTGGACTGTACTGTGGCCTTCCTCTCTCCCCACCTTGCCCCACGGGGCAAGGAATCCGTAGGAAACAACCCCCGTACCTGCTGGGGCCCGTATCCCACCTTCTAGATCAGGTATCAGGAGCCAGAACCAGCCTGAATGGCCTGAGCCTGCTTCTGTCACCTTCCCCAGGCCAGTCCTCCTGAGAGGGGACCACGCTCCCAGTTTGCAACTCAAGTCCCAAGGGGTGGCTTAAAGAGGGCAGTTTGAAGGGCATGGAAACACACCTCAGCCTTGAGGGCTGTGATTCTACAGACATGGCTTCTGAGGCCTTGCAGGGTGTGGGACAAACCAGGGTGGGAAGAGAAGTGGGCAGGCCACGCCGGGCCCCACAAATGTCAGGGGAAGCTCCGCCCGCCATCAGTGCTCATTTTACAGCCGTTCACTCAGCTGAACACTTACGTTTCAGTATTTTCTGGTATGTTTCTTCTCGTTATTAGTTTTAAAACAAAACATTTTTAAAATCAAATAAGTGCTTAGCTCTATGCCTGGGACATCGTAAGCGCTCGATACATATGAATAAAAGAATCCAAACGTACTCACTGTGGCTCACGAGCAAAAGCAGGTTGCTTGGTAGCAGGATCGCAGCTGGGGGGGAAGCCGCCAACTTAAAGGAAGTCGTTTTCTTCTGGTTTAAAATAGTCCCTTCTAAACAAAAGTCCGTTCCTTCAAGGCTTCTCCCTCCCTTCATCCCAGGAGGGGTCTGGGCAGGGGAAGGCTGACAGAGGGTGGGTGGGGCGTCGGACCTGCGTGTTCTTTCCCGCTGGCCCCTGCGGACTCCCTTTGGCGCGAGGTCCATCTCTCCTGGTCTTCGAGCACCAGCCTCCCCGCTCACTCGCTGCACCTGCTGTGGAAAGTGAATGCAGCTGGCCACTCACGGAGGCGTGGGCCGGGCTCGACCGGCTCGCCCTGCCAGGCTGCTGATTCTCCACGTGAAGTTCCACCCAGCTCCCAGCATGAACCAGAGCCCTCAGCAGCCCAGCTAAGTGGCCGCCACCAACGCGACCCCAGGCCTCTGTGCTAACGCTCAGCTACCTTGTTATCGCATATTGACATTAGCAGGAAAGGCAGGGGAAGAAAGAACAGCACGCAGACCTCCGTGCAGGCAGTTCACGTTGCACATTTGGTTTCCTCAGTCAACAGGCTTTTGAGCTGAAAGCTCCCATCCAGCCCTAGCGTTATGGGCTGAATTGTGTTCCCCCAAATTCAAATGTTGGGAGCGCTAACCCTCAATGTGATTGTATTTGGAGATGGGGCCTTAGAGGTAATTAAGGTTAAATGAGATCATAAGGGTGGAGCTCTAATTTGATGGGACAGGTGTCCTTATAGGAGACAGCAGGATTCCTTCTCTATTTCCCCCCTTCTCCCCTCCGTTCTCCTCCCCTCTTTTTCTCTCTCCCTCCTCCTGCTCTGCCTCCTCCCACCCTCTCCCTTGCCCCCTCCCTCTCTCTTCCTTCCCTTCCTCCCTTCTTCTCTCTCAATCTCTCTCTCTTTCCCCAAGAAAACAGAAAAATCCATGTGAAAACAAAGGGAAAAGGCAGCCATCAACAAAATGAGGAGAAAGGCTTCACAAAAACCAAACCTGCTGGCACCTTGATCTTAGGTTCCCAGTCTCCAGAACTACATGAAAATAAGTGTCTGTTGTACAAGCCGCCCAGACTGTAGTACTTGGTTATGGCAGCCTGAGTGGTCTCAGATACCTAGAGATCCCAATTTAACGCCTTCTGGGAACCAAGCATTCTCAGCTCTGAGCAGGTCAGGAGCCCGGTGTCACTGCTAAGTATGTCCTGGGCCTTACTGCTCACTGCAGCTACAGTCCCATGCTTTCCTGTCCTTATTCTCCAAAACCAGGTTTCAGCTTCCCTTCTGTATTCTCTTAGTCCTTATTCCCACGTTTCTCTCCGTGCTTACTGTGTCGTTCCATCGACCCAGGAACCCATCTGCCACTCAGAGGCATTCTTCAGGAGGTTGTTTTCATGCCATTCTCCACTGATGGTCCCACTTCAAGCAGCTTCAGACATGGACTATGAATTGTCTGTGTGTGTGTGTGTGTATATGTGGGAGTGCTCATACCAAAGAAAGAGGCCAAGTTTCCTCTGCTCTGTCCCTAAGGAAGAACCAAGAGCTTCTCACCAAGTCTGAGCTGGCTCTGAGGAAGGGCCGCATCCTGTAAGATTCTGGAAATCATCTGTTTCCTGGGAGTCCATTTCCAGCCTCAGGGTTTCAGCCCAGCATCAGTGAATTAGCCTAGGATTGGAGAGAGGGCTTTTCAAAGCAAAGGACCCAGCACAGACCTCCATGGGAAGACCAAGGGTTTGGAGTCAGACTCCTACGGTTTTGATTTCTGGCTGTGAGCCTCACTGGGGTATCTGTAGCAAGTCCTGTCATCTCTCTGAACTGCAGTTTCCCATTTGTTAAATGGCAATAAGAATCCTTCTTTGCAGAGCTGTAATGAAGATTTCACACTGTATGGAAATGCCTGATTTGGGTTTTTTATAGACATTTACTCCATTCACCCTCTCTTCCTGAGTCAGTCTGGCCAACAGATCTGAACAGTAGCTCTCCCCCTGCACTGGTGGGGAGGAGTGGAGCGGCAGCTGCCTTTTAAAAAACATCTCATTTATCTTGTCCTTTCATTCAAAAGCTATGTCCTCAGAAAACGCAGACTAACCGCAATCTCTGCCAAGCACATCTTTAGGCAGGCAGACCCATTCTCCAAATGAGGCACCTGTGAGCAGTCATTCCAGAATACGCGTCCACGACCTTGCCAAGCGGGAACGGGGATTTTTTGAATGTGTGTGTGAATGAGTAAGTGAGAGGCCCTAGTAAGGCCTGGTTTGGGAGCACTCCCAGCTCTCCCGGGTGTGCTCTCTCCCACTCCTTTTGGGCTTGTTGGAGAACCAGAATTGAATGTGCTGAGGCCAGCAACTCGGGGTCTGCAGGAAATGCTCCTCAGAGATGGGGACTTTCTGAGAATCACTGCTCTGGTTGTTTCTCAGACTCGTGGTGATACCACATGGGGTAGGTCATGCCTTACAGTGGAAGGAACACTCTGCAAGGTGGATCCACTTCTTACTGTGAAATCTAAGAAAAGGGTAGCACAGGAAGGAGGTAGAAGAAGGAGCATAATGCAGCCAGAGAGCCCACTCTGTGTGGTCCTGTGTGGAGACTGGTGGTCTGTCCAGTGGGGCTACGTGGACGCGAGGGAAGGTCCCACTGGTGTAGAGGAGACAGCAGTGGACTTGAGACCAAAAGATGGCATTTAAGTCCCACCTCCTTACAGGCTGTGTAAACCTGGGCACCCAGTTCGCCTTCAGAGGCCTTGTTGCTTCCCATATAAAAGGGAAACGGTTACAAAGCCATCTCAGGCTGCGGTGATGATTATGGACTAGGGGAATGCAAGGGGCTTAGCTGAGGAGCCAAGTACTAAATATATGTGGTGGTTAGGACTCTGGTTTGAGTCAGGCATATTGAGTGTGTTAAACGACATTATATTGCTGTCCACCAATATCCAATGTCACTCCCTGGACTCAGGCTTGCTCATGTAACTTGGAATGTGTAGGAAGCGCCCCTCAGTTCCAAGGGGGAGTTTACAAGCTCATTGGCAACTCCCCAGCTCTCCCTGCCCGCCCTGGGATGAGGAAGCATGTGTGAACAGGGGCCCTAGGGAGTCAGAGCCCTGAGTGACTAGAGTAAGCACGGCTCCCAAGCTGTTCCTTGATGAGCTGCTATCATCAGCTGTTTTAGGGATTTGGGGATTTGGAGATTTGGGGATTGTTGGTGCTACAAAACCCAATCTGGGCTCACCGATACACCTGGGGACTGTTTCTTTATGCCATTTAATAGAAAAACAAAAGAAAGGAAAACAACACACAAACACATACATAGTAACACTGAACCCAGCAGTCCTGGGGGGATCTCGGGGGCAGCCCCAGTTGGGTGCTACTTGCTGCCGCTCTTGGGAGGAGGCCTGTAGACCCCGACGACCACGGCGTGGTCCCTCTCATAGGGCTCCAGGGTCAGCTGCTCTTGAGGCTTTAGGTTCTCCTGCTGCAGCTTCCTCACCTCTGAAGCGAACACCGCCTCGGCGGAGGCGGTGGAATCGATGCAGTTGGCCTTGATGGAAATGAGGAAGTGGCCCCCGTTGCGCAGGAAGGTGTGGGCGTTCAGGGCCACGATGCGGGACTGGTCCGGCTGCGCCACGTCGGCGAAGATCACGTCCACCATCCCGACGAGCATGCGGTACTTGAGCGGGTGCCGCGCGTCCTCCAGGACCGGGATGATGTTGGTGCGCTTCTTGGCCACGTTGACCAGGTCGCGGCCCGCGCGGTGGGAGAACTCGACCGCGTAGACCAGGCCGTCGGGCCCGATGATGTCGGAGACGTGCGAGACGGTGGTCCCCGAGGCGGCGCCGAGGTACAGCACCCTGGCCCTGGGCTTGATGTGGATCTGGTCCACGCCACCCAGGATGGCCGCGGCCAGCTTGGAGCGGAAGGGGTTCCACGCGCGGTACTCCTGCTTCGCGCCGCCCTCGCTCACCGTGACCCGCCGCTCGCCGTACACCGACTGCCCCGGCACCATGTTCCGCGTGACCAGCGCGTCCTCCGCCCCGCGGTAGATGAAGACGCCCTCGTGCCGGTGCGGCTCCACCGACACCGCGGCGGCGCCCTTCCTGCGGCGGCCCCTGCTCCTGCCCGCGCCGCCGCGCCCCCGCCCGCCGCCCAGGCCGCGCCCCCGGCCCCGCACGCCGCCCAGGCCGCGCGTCCGCGCCCCGAGGCCGCCCCGGCCGCCCGGGCCGCAGCCATCGCCGCCTCCCTTGCCGCCTCCACCTCGTCCTCCGCCCCAGCCGCCGCCCCCGCGCGAGCTCGCCGCTGACTTCATGGGTGCGGGCGGCGGCTGTCAGGGGTTACCGGGGGCGTGGGACCAGCGCTGGCGGCGGCGGCGGGGACGATGTGGGCAGCGGCCGGGACGGCTCTACCGCAGTCCCCGCGTCCCGGGAGCCGCCCCTTGACGCAGCCACCGGCGTGATTGCATCACACCCGCCTTGGCGACTCTGGAGGCCCGGGAGCCCCTCTTCCCGGACGGCGCGCATAGGCAGCCCGCTCCCTCGTCCTCTGCTTCAGGGACCCCTGGCACCTCCCCGGGGCCGCAGGGAAGGGGGCGTCCCCTCGGCAGGCGCTGCGGAGACAAGCACGGGCTGCAGTCCTTGTCCTGCCACTCGCTTGCTGTGCGGTCTCAGGAAGCTTACCTGACCCCTCTCTGAGGATCTTGTTTGAACTTGAGCAAGTGTCTTGAGCTATCTGCGTCTCATCATGCCACCTGCAAAACAGAACCTACCTCAGAGGCTTGTATTAAAGCACCACGTCCCCTTACCCCAGCCATGGCACATAGCATTAGCTCTTTTTAAAAAGGCATTTCCTTTGACCAATCTTTTTATTGAGGTATAGCTTACACACAATAAAACGTACCATTTTATTTTAAATAAATGTATTAACTGTTAGAGCTTCTGCCACATGTGACTGGCTCTGGCACTTGCACAAGGTTGATGGGGACACATACTCTAACAAAACACTTAAAAAATGTACCTAAACTTCGACTTAGTTAACCACTTGGAAAATTTTATCCTAAAGGGATGAGTCCAGCAATCACCACCGATGGTAGAACTACTAGAGTGAGGGTGGTGATGGTAGCAGTGGGGTGATCATTGTTCTCATGGCAGTGGTGGTGGAGGTGAGACGCAGTAGACTGATCCAAGAGATATTTAGAAGGTACAATTCACAGGGCTTTCTGATAGATTGGATATAGGCGGTCAGAAAGAGGAACATTTCGAGCCAGGGGGGTTGCCAAAGTATAGTGGCTCCCTCGCTGCGGCTAACAGCCTGCAAGCTGCAGCCACGGTTGCTTTCTACTTAGTCTGCTCTCTTCCATCAACCGTGCTAAATCCCAGAACGTCTGGGAACGTGGGGCAGCAAGAAACTGTTGATTCTTCCGTGTGAATGGGGACATGTAGGCCAGAGCCCTAAGTCCTGTCATGCACCTCAGCAGGAGCCAAAATCTCATGTTTATCCTTGAATTCTAGTCTATGCTTCAAAAATCCATTCTTTCCATCTGCAATATCTTCTTGAGTATGAAAAAAAAGAACCATTGCGAAACACCAAGGACAGCAACCAGCTGCCAACGCAGAAGCGTGAGCGTTTGGTCAGGACCACGGACAGCGGCACCAATCAGGGACGTTTTTGGCTGCTGGCGCTAGCTTGGGGCCCACCCCATAGCCTGGAAGGTAGGTAGTGTAGGTGGTGTAGGCAACTAGCGGACCTCTCTGTTAGTGGGACTAAGTGCCTGCTCCAGAGTGAGACAAAATGTACCTGAAGATCAGGGAAAATATCAGGCAGAGGGTGCTGGATGCGCACACAGCAGAGCTTTCACTCCATTCCATACCAGGACTCTTCCTGTCTCAAACTCATGGACAGCAACACCAGGGTCTGGTTTTCCCTGAGGGCAAAAGTGCCTCCTTAATGGGGGCCAGAAGTCTATATGTCGGAATGTGGACAAGAGGTCAGAGGGTGCAATGGATGGTTCCTGAGGTGGATGGTTCACAAAAAACACTCTCCTTCGAGGCACCTGCTCTCATTACAAATTGAGGCATGCTTCCCAGAATGATGAGCTGTGCTTTGTGCTGTGGACTGGAGTTCCCCCAAATCAGACCCTGTAATGGTTAATTTTATGTGTCAACTTTACTGGGCCACAGGGTGCCCAGATATTTGGTCAAACATTATTCTTAGTGGTCCTCTGGGGGTGTTTTGGGATAAAAGTAGCATTTAAATTGGTACACTGAGTAAAGCACCTTGCACTTCATAATGTGGGTGGGCTTCATCCCATCAGTTCAAGGTCTGAATTGAATTAAGGCCTCCCCTCCCCCAGGTAAGAGAGAATTCTCCTGCCTAATGGCCTTTGAACAGGTGTATGACTCTTCCTGGTTCTACCTACAGCAGCCTGCCTGCCTTTGGCATTGGCTCTGCAGATTCTGGACTTGTCAGCCTCCATAACTATGTGAACCATTTCCTTATAATCTCTCTATGCAGATGTAGACACAGATATAGACAAATCAGTCTACCTATCCTGTTGGTTCTGTTTCTCTGGGAAACCATGCCTAGTACAGACCCTGACACAAGGACTTGGGTCCAGGTGGTTTTTTGGGGGGTGGTCGCAAGCAGCACATGTGGGGTTGGGGAAAGTGAGACAGGGAAGGGAGAAAGGCTGTAAGAAAGGGTGCCTTAACGAGCAGATAACCAGTGGGTGATTAGGGCTCAGCTGTTCTGAGCACCCTGTGAGAGGCTGTGGAGGGCAACTCAGAATTGTTCTGCCGCAGGCTGGGAGGCTGGGGCATTCATCTGTCACTCTCCTTCTCCTATTGTCAGCTGTTTCTGGGGCATTAATTTCCCTGCCCTTTGGGCTGCTCCTGTGCATGGCTAAGCGAACTTTCCCGAAACGGCAGAGTCCTCAGGCAGACAGGTAGGCACCTGAGGTGAATTCAGAAGTGGGTCCAAGGGGATAGTGGGTAGGGCATCTACAGTGCCTGCTTCACTTGACCGTGGCATCTCAGATACAACCAGAACTTTGTAACTCAGAAAACGGGCACGAGTTCAAACACTTATTGTATCAGGAAAGTCATACTATAAAGGTAGTATTACTGGTAATACTACCAGTAATACAGATATTTGACTTAGTACAAAATCCTCATCAATGAATATTACTATTTTTCACTGTGGTAGGCAGTACATGGAGGTCTGCAGTTACATTTGAGTAGCTTATTCCTTCTTTGCTTTTATTCAAAGTACTAAAGCCCAGTCCTGCACAGTGACTCCTCTCCACTATGCCTCCAGGCGACTGAAGATGGGAACTCAACACCATGAGATCTGCCAAACTTCCTAAATTTCTTTGGATACTTCCCGTTCACCACTCCAGGTTTCAGCCTTAGAGAGCACACCTACTGGCCCATTCTGACCTTGGTCTTATCACTTTGTTATCATTAACCCTCCTTTACCACAACACAGTATCTCCCAGGTCCACATTCACAGCTGGATTTAAATGGACTGAGGTGGCCTTCCTAGTGCACTTGTGTTCATTTCAGAACGAATATGTACTCTCAAGGGTGTCGTGCATTCCTGTGTGACCTGCTAAACGGCACTGAGGGGTGGCTAGTGACTACAAACTCTACATCTAATGAGCAACATCTTCACGAATTCAGAGTTGCTCTTAGGGAATAATTACTGTAACAATAGGATGGGCTGCCTGGCTGGTGGTGCCTATTCCCCTAGATTCTGGTGGCCCATTCTACTCACTAGATTCCCTAACTAGGACTTAAGACAGCCTCCATGTCACTCCTCTAGCAGTGACAATTTCACCTCTGCCCCAGGCTGCCCATCAGTTTCATCATGCTACTGCTGTCATTGTCAAAGATCTGCTAAGGGCTCTAGAACCATCCTCCCTCAAGCCCAGGGCAGCTTTCTCAGGCCTTTCCTCACTGCCTCATTGTGGGTGACACCCTGGGAACTGACACAAACCAAGTTTGCAAATCTTGCTTCTGACCAGAGGCATCCTTCCTCAGGGCTGTGTTGGACGACTCTCATGGTCATCGTTTCTGTCTCCTGGCTTTGATGCCAACCTGGCACAGCCATTTGGTACAGCCTGTCTGTTGAGATGCTACAGCCTGGGAGCACCAGTCAGTAACAAGACTTTTAGGCCAGTTAGACATGTTCCACCTGTCCTGTGCATGACTCCAGAATGCTGGCGAGGCAAGGACTCGCGCCAAGTACTGGCATTATAAGGGGAGTGAAGTGTCAAAAAAACTGTTACACAAAATTTTCATCTTGGGCCACTGATAACATTGAATCTGTCTCATTCCCAAAGGTTCTTTAGCAGTGGGTTCCATCTACTCAAGATGTTTCCTAAAAGGATAAGTTGGCATTACAATCCAGACATTTCTGACAGCCAATAGGAACAACTGTGGTCACTTAAACCCTTGTTTACAATTATTATTCTATAAGATATGCCCCGCAGTGATGTTCATAATTCTATCTGTGCTGGGCCACGGTAGTTAACATGGAGTACATTAGTTCTACCCATAGATGTAAAAAGACACATGAGAATCTTTGCTCTACTTCTCTCCTACACCATTCCAGAAAATTGCCTGAGGAGGGGCTGCCATGATTTAGGTAAAACTGGCTGTAAGGCTGTGACGCCCCATCCGCAGTCTCGTTAGTACTGAAACATTCATGATCCAGTGGTTTCCCCAGCCTGTTTTCTGTAAGCCATAGTTCACTTCTAAAGGTGGCTCAAGGGATCTGCCTGTCCACCCCCAGTGCCAGCCACAGCTGTATCTGATCAAGATGAGCTGGGCTGTGATGCAGTAACATATTATAACCCCCAAAGTTTAATGGATTAATATAACTACGTTTATGACTTGCTTACGTTTCATGTCCAGTGAAGGTCCAAAGTTTGCTCCAAAGAGTCACTGCAGGGCTCAGGCACTAACATCTTGTGGCTGTAACATGAGAAATGAGGCTTCCACATTGTTATCACCCGGGGAAGAAAACACCTGGAGAACTCACGTTCTTTTTCCTAATAGGGTTTGACACAGTCAATTCTATTCATAATCCACTGGTCAGAACTAGTTGCATGGCCTAACTGAAAGACAGCTGGGAAATGTGGGTGAACAGCAAATGTTTTTGCCATAGGTGTCTGCCTGCTGCACGTCAGGCTGGCATACCTGGGGCAGTGGACCCAACATAAACATCACAGGCAAAATTTACTGTTCATATTTAAATATATTTATCAAGACAAAAAGTAATACCTTTTTACTATCCCATGACTAAAACCCAGAGTCATAATCGATCCCCACAGATGATCTAATAGTCTTGTTAAATGAAGTAGAAAAAGAGCACTGTCTCTGCTTTTCCAGTCTCTGGGTCTTGGAGGATAGTTGAGGCCCCTTAATTGGGGTCCCCTAACATTTGGCCATTACCTTGCTGGTGCGGCACTTCACCCCTGGAGTGTGCCAGGCTCTCATCACATTTCCCTCTATAGAACTGGTGACTGGCACTCAGTAAATGCTCAAGAGGCTCGCATGGGTGTTTCAGCCAGGCTTCTCCAGAGAAACAGGAATTTCTTTTTCCATTCTTGGGGCTGGCAGTCCAAGATCAGGGTGCCAGTATGGTCACTCTCAGTGAGACCTCTATCTTTCTGGCTTGGAGAAGGCTGCCATCTTAATGTGTCCCTATATGGTGGGGCGAGAGTGAGCTCGCTGGTATCTTTCCCTATTAGTGCCACATCCCATGGCCCCATTTAACTTTACTTCCTTCCTTACTCCAAATACAGGCATTGAGAGTTAGAGCTTCAACATAAGAATTTTGGGAGACACAATAAGTCTACAGTAATGAGCTACTTTTCCAAAGGTCTTCTTTTTAGAAGAAACCTTAGAAATCATTAGTAATTTCTCTTTACAGAATAAGAAATTGTGATTCATAGGCTAGCTGGCTTGTCCACACTACAAATCCTTAAACTATCCACAAATTGCTACAAATGATCTAAAACTCCACAAAAATTCAGTGAGCCTAATTGGACTCTTTTTCAGTCCATTACATTTTATCTTTTGCAAGCAGTCTACACTTGTCATGAAACTGTTAGCCAATAAGGAAGTGCAAAGCATGCCAAACACAAAAGAAAGCAATTTTTTTTTTACTTCAATTGACCCTGTGTACTTTCATTAATTTCAATGAAATTTCTGTGACCCAACCGAGTATTATCTAACCAATTTCCTAGGATAGTGAATGCTGGCCATTTGGGGCTGACATTGGCCAAGAAGGAATGTCCAAGTCCAACATGAAAAATTAAATTACGTTGATGCAAATTAACTTTGAATAACCTTTCCTTGATACTACCCATGCCCCAGGTTATTTAAATCCTCTGTAAGAATAATTGTTCAATGGGGAACGTCAATGCTGCCACATGACTCATTTACCCCAATATTCAAAATAACTTCTCTAGGACCCCATTTGTACCATTAGTTTGCTCTGTTTTTTATGAATCTGATAGTCAACAGAGAACCCCCGAATATAGGCACAAAAATTGAAAACATATTTGGGCTTCAGCTGCCCTCACCGATCTTCTTTGACCCCAAGGCACTCTAAATGGCCTGTTTGTGGCCTCTATGAATTTTTTGTCAGAGGGGTCAAATTCAGAGCCTGTCAGAACTTTCTCTAAAACAACCCCACGACTCCTTGTGAACCCTAAGCAGCTCTGAGTGCACTTTAGCTTCATTTATAACTTCCCCCTTATAACCTCGCCTCTGCTCTTCAGGAATTTCTAGGAAGATGGGGAAAATCCAAGGCTTCCAGAAAGAAATAATGAGAATAAAGTTGACCCCTTGATGATTCCAGTAGCCACTGTAAGTTCTCCCAGATGACAGATGATTGAAAGTGATTTCAATAAAAAATAAAATCAGTTTATTTTTTCCAGTTTTACTGAGCTATAACGGACATTTAATATTGTGTAAATTTAAGGTGTACGTGGTACGTGCATATATTGTGAAGTGCGCACAAAAGGTTAGTACAACCCTCAGCTCGGTTAACATTTTTGTGTGTAGTGACAACCTTTAAGATCTACTCTGAGCAAATTTCAAAGTTTGTACCCTTTGACCACCTTCACCACTTTCCTTATGCTCCACCCCACCTTGCCTCTGACAACCATCAATCTACTGTTTCTATGAGTACGGTGTTTCAGATTCCACATACACCAAGATCATGCAGTATTGTCCTCAGACTTCACTTAGCATGCCTTCAAGTTTTATCCGTGTTGTCACAAATGCAGGATAGCCTTTTTTATAGGGGAATATTTCATTTTATATGTATATGTATAGATTTATATCGATAAGATACATGTATAGCTCACATTTTCTTTACATTCCTCCATCGACATTTGGGTTGTTTCCATGCCTTGGCTAGTGTAAATAATGCTGCAATGAACATGGGGGTGCAGATGTTTCTTTTAGACAGTGATCCTATTTCCTTCAAGTATATATCCAGAATAGAATTGCTGGATCATATAGCTCTATTTTTAATTTTTGAGGGACTGCCAAACTATTTTCCATAGTGGCTGTACCAATTAACCTTCCCACCAACAGTGAAAAGGGTTGCCTTTTCTCCATGTCTCCAGTTTCAATTTTTTTTTTCTTACGTATGTTTCTTTACATGGCTTATAATTTTTTTAAACATTTTTATTTTTGAAAACCCAACCTTTTAAATATTTTAGTGTGGCAACTCTGGAAATCAGGATCTCCCCAGTCCAGGAATAATTATTGTTGCTTGTAGTTGTTTTATGACTTTCCTGAACTAATAATTTAGTAAAGTCTGTATTATTTGTTGTGTGTAGCCACTGGAGTCTGTTCTATTAGCTTAGTGGTTCACTAGTGATTGGACAGATATTTCCTTAAAAGCTTGGAATTCCAAAATATCTCCCAGTCTTGCAGATGTGCCCTGTGCATGCTGGTGCAACCTTCAACACTCAGCCAGGAAGTTCACAACTTTGCCTTAGTATTTACTTCCTGCTTGTGCAAAGCCTTAAGAGCAGCTAAATAAAGAGTTTAGAGCCTTTTCAGGTCTTTCCTAAGGATTGCACAGCCCCAGGCATGGGCATTGGTTTCTAGGTACCCAGGAGTGTATGAGAACTTTTCACAAGTCCTTATTTCCCAAAGCATCTCATGCCCCAGCCTTTCTTTCCAAGCATTTTAGTTACTCTATTGTTTTCCCCAACTGTTCTTATCCAACCTCCAGCTCCCTCCATGCAGCAGCAAAGAATACACTTACCTCTAAGTATTTTTGACAAGTACTTTCTAGGTAACCATTTCTGTACTGAAAGTTAAGACTTTTTGTACTGAGTTAGGTAAGACAAAGGCAAACCCTTTGAGCTGGTTCCAGGGAGCCACCAGATAGTTCAAAAGAAACAAACTCAGTTCTTTGTAAATCAGTGCTGCTATACTCACTGTAGTACTGGTACCTCAATGGGAATGTGGCTGTTATCTTCAAAGCCACTGCTGAGCTGGGGAGAGGGAGACGAGACCAGGTAAGTGAAAATGCCACAAAGCTCTCCATTCTTACCAAGTTTCAACTGTTTCATCTTGATTGTGTTGCCCTGGTTACTGCAAACTTTTAGCTTCCAGAATTCTGGAAAATTTGGTTATGACAGGGTTTGCCAGTTTTTTTTTTTATTCCTTTTTTAGAGGGGCAGACTTTTGAAGTTCCTTATGCCACCATTTTTGCTGCAGTTGAGATTGAAAAAACTATATGGGATATTGTATCCAAAAAACAGCAGACATCACATATTTTCAAGTGCACATGAAGATTTATAAAAACTGAACTGCTGGGCTGTAAAGCAAATAATTTCAGAATTGAGATAATGCAATTTAGAATAGGAATGTGTATATTTCCCAACAATAAAATTAAAATAGAACTTGGTGACAAAGACGATTAGAATCTGGCAGCCAACCAGTTACTAAAGTGCATGTCACATTCCCTGAACGCCAGGGTTGTAAGGCAGAACAGCAGAAATGTTCTGGTCTGCCCCTCCCTGTTACCAGGAAGCCAAGGGCCAAAGGTCACACAGGAGCTGTGGGAGGAGCTAGGTCTACATGCCAGGACCCTTAACCCAGGGCTGCCTCTAGTCCTTCCCTCATCCAGGTCTGGTCTGCTAGCATTCACTACCCCGCAAGTCTCACTCCCCCACCAAGAATTCTAGCTTTGTTTTCTGATAGTCTTACTTCCCCTAAAGTCTAGCACATAAAAAACTGGCTAATCAGGTTTACTGTTTCCTAAGGGAAAAGTGTCTGATATCATGTTACCTCATGATATTTATATTTCCATAATTTCTAGTAAGACAAATATTTTAAAGATGAAATAATCAGATGCAATTGTCTCAGGAAGCCAAGAGGCTGATTTGTCAGTATATACACTAATCATGACTTTCAGTTAATGTAACATACTCCCATGGAGTTTCCATATTTCCTTCTATACCTCAATGAATGCTGTTTTTACCTATAAAATTTCCTGGATCTCCTGACCCACGGGCTCAATAGTACAGGTAGACGGTCTCTGCAGTCTGCAGGGAGAAACCGCTGAGCTTTCCGTTTGTTGGGGCAGTGATCTGATGTGGACACACCCAACTTGCATATACATTTCTTTGTAACTGCCAGATGTTGTTGTAACTCATGACGATCATCTCTAAGGTTCGAGCTTGGAGACCTTTGGAAACAGCATGGAGCAATACTGTTCGTGTTTATCACGCGCTTGTTTTTCCAGGTACTGTGTTAGCTTCTTTACATGAATTCTCACTTCAGCTTTGTAGGTGCAGATTACATTAACTACCTGCCCAGGTATCAATATTAGCCTCCCTTCCGCTGACCCCCACTCCTAGTCATCAAGAATCTCCACCTCTATCTTGCCAGCGGAACTCCATTTCATGGAGTGAGATAATAGCATGCTCGGGATGAATCTGCACTGATCTGAGCAAATCGTGGCAACCCTGTTCTTCTTTCCTCCGACAGTCACGTTCTTCCAGCTTCCCTCGCAATTGGGATCGGCATTACAACCAACGAGGTGTTAATAGTTAATGTGGGACTTCCCCTGAATCCAGGCCTATTATATTGCCAGTGTCATCTTTTGCTAGAAGAGAAAAGAGCTTACATTTGAGAGTTAGATCTATACGTGGATACGAATGTCTATGTTGTTTCTGAGCATCCCAGGGCAAGCTACTTATTTTTGGGAAACCTCAGTGTTGTCATTTGTTAAATGGGGATAACATCTACAATAGAACAATGGAATAAGGAATATGTGGGACAAGGGCTCAATCAGTGAGATTCCTTATCCAATTAAAATTTATGAAAACACACCCGGCTCAGCCAATAAACACTCTTGCTGGTACACAAACCCTGCTAATTCCATGTCCCCCACAAAGTCATTCTGGTTTAACGCTCAGCAGAAATAAGCATATTTATAAAAGTAAAAATTTTTTTCTTTTCAAAAGCCTACTTGTTAGAGATAAAGAACCACATGTTATGTAGATAGTTGACAAATTTCTTTTACTTGTTTTTGTAACCACGATTGTAAAAAAGCAAACAGTGCTAATGGCCGCTTTGGTAAAAACACACAGTGTTTGAGCCTAGGAGGGATTACATTCTTTGGACGGGTTTTATCCCCAGGATGTCAAAGCCCTTGGCCATGACTGCAGCCACGGCTTCACACAGCAGCATACGCCACATGTTCACCTTCAACACTTGTCCTGAGAAGACAGAAACAAGAGTACAGTCATTCATTTGCTTTTCTGTTTGAAAATCACTATTAAAAGAGCCTGTGTTACGTCTGGATTTTACTGAGAAGTGAACAGCCTAACCCATATGTGTTTTGAGCTTTAACTAGAATCACCTTTACCTTAAACTATAGAGAGAGACAATCCAAGAAATAAAGGTGCTCCTGTTCAAGAAGTCTATTTTTATCTGATAACGAGGACAAGAGATACACAGGGTTTGCAACGATCAGAACTGTACATTTCATATTTCTTTTTAAAATTTAGAGTTGTTTCCCAGGCCTCATGGTCTGAAATAAGTATAACTTAATACCATGATAATGGTGGAATTTTTTTTTCCTAATAAAGTTTCCGGTCACAGACATGAGCCTCTGAAATGTCTACCTGCCCTATGACACCTTGTTTCAGCCTCCTTCATTAACTATGAAACTTGACAGAGCAGAAAGCCTAAGGTAAGAAAATATACCCCTTTTTCCCCAAGGGCAGTTCCCATTATCAAGAACCCCCAAAGACTCATTCAGGGACCCTCAGTCACACTGCTGTGTTGGAAATGTCCTGTTTCTAATGAATGGTCTTCATTGTTTTCTTTGGAGGCTTTCGGTTTCATGCTGTATGCCTGTGTGTGAAAAACTAGTCTGTTTTGGAACGGGATGAATTCCACTTATGCTTTTATCAGAGCTGTAATAGTTTAATTTTGTCTGTTATATATGATATGGCTCACTGTGCAATTGTTTGGGGCAAGGGGGGGGGCAGTTTTCATAAATAAAACAAGTTGAAACGCACCCATCTCCAATTCAAATACATGCCTTCCCCAACAGTGCCCCATTCCCAGCACGCCCACTGGGGGAGACACTCACCAGTTTGTCGATCTTTTTCCACACAATAGCAGCTATCGTAGAATTCAGTGAAAGTGGTTGCCAGCTCATAGATATAGTCACAGAGAGTGTGGAGAAACAAGTCATCTAAAATCTTCTGCAGAATCTCAGGGAACCGTAAAATGCACCGGCCTAGTCTCCACTCCTTGTCATGGTCCAGGACGATGCGGGTCTCGCGCGCAGCTTTCTGGAGCACCTCTTCATCAATATTGGCCAGCCGTGCAATAGACCTGAAAATTCAGAACAGCCATCGTTTCCTCTGCCAGACACATTCTTCTTTACCCGAAAACATGTAATATGAAATGACTCATAGAAATTAGGCGTTATTACTTGATTCAAAATAAAACAATGTTATGCCCACAATTACCTGATTCTGGTGAAGGCATACAACAGGTAAGCAGCTGTGTTTCCTCGGTCGTCCAGCATTTTGTCAAAGGAGAAGATGTAGTCATTCAACCGGTTATGGGAAAGATCGGCATATTTGATACAGCCATAAGCAACGGATGTCTGGGCGGCCTTCAGTTCCTCTGGGGTTAAGACCTGGTGGAAAAACAAACGAAGAAAATACTTCATAGCTTGCTGACCGCTGCCTTGGTCCTGGTGTCTCATAGGCACAAGACGAGGCTATGAGTATCTAATGGTGCTCCTTTATCAACAAACTGTAACTATACGGTGGAGAAAACTCATAGTGTCACCGTAACATAGTGATCAAAATAAACATTAACATTTATGAGACTTATCAACATCATGTGCCTCCCAAAATAATGAAGAACTCTTGCCAAGACTGTATAACTTGAATTTCATTATGAGGAAACATTAGACAAATCCAGCTGCAGGGAATTCTACAGGAAAACAGACCAGTACCCTTTGAAAGTGTCAGTCATGGAAATCAAAGAAAGAGCAAGGAACAGCTCAGGTTAGAAACGACTACAGAGATGGGGTGACTGAATGCAGCATGTGATCCTGGATTGGATACTGACCTAGAGAAAGGGTATTCAGGAGACAAATGGGGAAACTTCATCAAGTCTACAGATTACTCAATGGTATTGTATCAATCTTCATTTCATGATCGATAATCCTACTATGGCTATGTAAGATATTAATATTTAGGGAAGCTATTAAGGGAATTCTTTGAACTACTTTGTAATTTTTTGTATGCCTAAAATTACTTCAAAATGAAAGGCTAAAACTATGATTAAGGTATTAAAAAATCAGAGGAAAAGAGGAACAAAACTGGATAAAAAGAAGCAAAATTTCAAAATATTTGGAATGTAGAACACAATACCTGAAGTAGAAAATATTCAAAATGAAGCAGAGAGAGAAAAAAAGTGAAAAAGAAAATCAGTATGAGACACACATAGGACACAATTGAAGTTCTAACACAGGTAATTCCAATTCTGGAAGGGACAGAATGGGGCAAAGGTGCAATATTTGAAGAGACATGACTGAGAATTTTCCTGAACTGATAAAATAATTCAGCCCACAGGTTTAGGAAGCTCAGCAGCTCCCAAGCAGGAGTTAAGCACAAAAGAAAGAAACAACTTCCCCCCAACCACAAACCACAACCAGCCGCTTCTTAGTCAAAGGACCAAAACAAAGGCTAAGAGAAATAGTAAAAGTAGTCTGAGAAAAATATAAATTTTTAATCGAGCAATAATAATAAAAGTGATATTCAAAAGAAACTATGGAAGCTAGAAGATAATGGAATGCCATCTTTAAAACACTGAAAGAACAGCTGCCAAACTAGAATTCTATAATATACCTAATAAAAATATTGTTCAAACTGGAGGCAATATAAAGATGTTTTCAGATAAACAAATGCTGACAGAATTTGTCACCAGCAGACCTGCACTACAAAAAAATACCAAAAGGCGGGCCGGCCGAGTGGCGCGATGGTTAAGAGCTAGCTTGGGACGCCAGAGGGCCCCGGTTCGGATCCCACATGAGGGCCAGTGACACTGCCTTCTACAGCTAAGATGCTGAACAACAGCTCAACCTGGAGCTGGGCTGCCATGAGTCGCTGGCAATGGCGTAGGCTGCAGCCCCTGTGGCAGTGGGTTGCCATGGGCTACCGTGTGTAGCCAGCCAGCAGCCAGCGTGAGCGGCCATCCAGAAGCCAGCGACTGATTTGCCTCTCCCAGGAAGAGTGCAATGATGGTGCCAACTTGGGCCAGTGAAGCAACGTCCTCCACAACTAGACTGAATAACAAAAGGAAAAGCAACTTATCTGTTCTCCTTCCCCCAATTCCCTGCCCGCACCCCCCCCCCCCCGAAACGTTGTATTCGGATTAAAAAAAAAATACCAAAAGGAGATCTTCAGACTGAAGGAAAATAATCCCAGATAGAAGTAAAAAATTGTAGGAAGAAATAAAATGCACAGAAAGAGTAAATATGTGGATAAATTTAATACTGATGGTTTAAAATAAACTGGACAAAACTTTAACAGACCCTTCACAAAAGATATCTGGGCCAGCCGAGTAGCTCAGTTGGTTAAAGAGCTCGCTCAAGAGTTTGAGCTCTGAGCAACAGTGGTTCGATGCCCGGCCCGAGCTGAGCAGCTGTTGAGCTGCCAACAGGTGGCAGGATGGCTCAGCTTGAAAAACAAAAACAAAAACAAAAGAAGATATCTAAGTGGCCAAGAAGCGAAAGAAAAGGTTAGTCAACATCATTATTCAACAGGGAAATGCAAATTTTAACCACAGTGAGGTGCCATTACACACTCATGAGAACGGCTAAAAAACACTGACAAAAGCAAGCGCTGGTCAAGATACGGGGCAACTGGAACAATCACATATTCATGGTGGGAGCTCCTTGGAAATTTTTAATAAAGTTGAACATAAGCCCACCCTACAACACAGTAATGCCACTCCCAGATATACACCTTAGAGCAAAAGTGGATGTACCGTAAAAGGGCTTGAATGACAATACTGAACTTAGACTTTTATTCATTAACAGCCAACAAATGGAAACCCCAATGTCCACCAACAGGGGAAAGAATAAACACAATGTGGCATATTCGTACAACAGAATATTATTCAGCAATAAGAAATGAACTACCGATATACCCAGAAAACACCACATGGCTTTATGATTTCATTTATATGAAGTTCTAGAATGTACAAAAGTGATCTATGGGGACAGAAAACTTTCTGGGGTGATGGAAATGTAACTTGATTGGCTGGTGTTACCAGGCGCATATCTGTATGTGTAACAATTCACGAAGCTTCATATTTTATTGTGTGCACATTAACTTAAAAAAATTCTTGCTGGACTGGCCAAATAAAAGAGCCAAAGTAGTTTCTGTCGTTGTGAAGACTAAACAAATTATTAGATAACTAAATTTCCCAGTTTTCAACTGCTTGCACCAGATTTGCCTAGGCCAGGACTCAAAGGCCAAGCTACTCTGGGGAGACACCAGCTGGGTTTGCTTAGCTACCACCTACTAGAAGTAGAGAGAAAAATGATTTTACATTTCGTTTTGCTTGCAAGTTTTTTTAAGCGAGTAGGTGGAGAGAATATAGCCTGAGGTTCCACCTTCATGCTCTCTGGATCATCAGGGGTCTATCTGAACCAAACAAGAATGTTCCTCCTCAAAGGGACCTTTTCTTGTGTGTGGCTTTTTCATGTCTGTTTTTAATCCTATTGTTTCTCCTTCTATAATTTTACCCTTCTGTTTGCAGTAGTAATGTTCATTCCAAATATCACCTGACTTGCTGGAGAATAAAAGACATAAGACCCTTTGAATCTCAATCCTTGAGCTGTCATCCCCACCTTAAAAAATGCTCTCATTGCAGTTTCACTTTGATATAGTTCCTCCACATTCCAGACAAGTCCAACCACAATCCTTTCTAAGGGTGCTATGAAAGCCATTGTGTCCCCTACTCTGAAGTGTCAGCAGTGGCCTTGGGTGTTGACTGCTGTGACTGCTCTACCAGAGTTCCCCAAGAAAGGAGCTCGGCAGACGTAGACTCTAACGGAGGCTGGGGGCTCACCGGCCTCAGTCTGCAATGCTCTCCCATCACTGGTTCAAAGCAGTGACAGATGACCTGACAACAAAAGGCAGAGACCACATGCACACTAACCAAAGGGAAAACGGCCACGGCCTTGTGTGAACTGTATTTTCAAAATAAATGCACACCAATTCATGAAACAATCTTACTGTGCAATAAAATCTGAGTAATAGAAGCCTGTCCCAAGCCGACTGACTCCTTATAATCCTTCCCATTTCTCCCAATAAAACAAATATGGGAAAAAAAAAAAATCACAATACGATGCATGGTGCACACTATGCAAATGAGGCCTTCGAGCACCTTGTCTCTCTCCTTTTCCTTCAGTTTGTCCATGGATCGTTTGAGTCCTTCTTCCAAAAGGTCCATGAGGCGCACGGTTTCACCTGAACGTGTTTTAAACTTCTTCCTAAAAAATCCAACAAAAGTTCTCATTAAATAGATTTTGAAATAGACCACTGACTTAGAAATCTTTGAAAGTGAAGGTCTGACCCCACTCTATTCCAGCTGGCAACCAGGGAGGGTGCCAAAAAAAAGAGAACGGGGACTTTCAAGTGTCTTCCATCTGTAGCCCTCAACTCAAGCATCCTATGCATTAGGCTCCTGGCAGCTTTCTCTACATGTTCACCTTTAATACATTCCCTAAAAGGGAAAGAAAGAAGACGTTTGCTATTTTGATCATTTTTCTGAACACAAAGTTTGGCTTAGCAGTTTTACCTTAGAAAAATTATTAATAAAATACACTTTGCTTCTAGAATTGTTTGGAGGTAGGCAAATTGTTAACTGGAATCTCAGTTGCGTTTCTCTGCATAGGAATCCCACTTGTTCAGTGCTAACCAACCCTGGATGCGTATTGGAATCAGTTAGAGAGCTTTAAAGAACAGGATGCCAGGGTCCCATTCATGCTTAACTAAAATCTGACTCTCTGTGGGTGGGGCAAAGGCACTGATAAGCACTGTCCTGGGCAACTGCATTCTTCAAAGCATTTCATGAAAACTGGCTTTTACCTATTAAATAGGAGTTTGCACAACACCGAGTAAATAATTTGTCTTTTTCTTTCAAGTTAAAACTCTTTCAAACACAATGGTACAAACAAAGCGTGCTTTTCTATTGAACACAAAGCCTACCAAGATAACTGTAATACTTCCTACTAAAGTTATATTTTCAGGGTTGCCTTAGAAAGGATCTTCTTGACCTTTATCACAGAATTCAAACTCCTTTATTATCCCTCAAATGTATTAAATACGTCATGGCTTTCCTTATATGCCATCCCCTCCTTGAGTGTCCAACAGCCTCCAGATTTCCTGTATGATGAAATGACAGCCATCATAAAACCTAGCCAAAGTGCTAAGGAAAGCCTTCCTTAAGATCTCTACTTTGCAATAGCTGGTCTGTTTCGTTACTCCTTACCTGTGTCTGCCTTAAATTTTTGTTTATTTTGTGTGTGTGTGTTTATGTCTCTAACCAGTGGAAGGATGCATATCTGAATACCAAAGGAACTTTAAAAAGAGAAGTCTAATACCAACGTTAGGCCTAGTAAGTCAGTAACCCCTCTGGTGGGGCCAGGGCTCCATGGATACCTCCCCTGCTTCAGGAGACAGGCTCCGTCCGGGAAAAGGTCACGTTCTCTGTATGCATTGTCATGTGTACAATGTGCAGCACCCAGCCAATGCCATGCACAGCAGGTGTTCAAAAGACAGGTGTCCACAAAGTATCGGGAAGATTAAATAAAAGGAGAATTATTGTAAGGACTCTAAAAACAGAAAAAGTTCACTAAAAAACAGGTGGCAGAACCCGGGAACATTTTAATGTCAATATTTAAAATATGGTAGGCTGCCACTGGTTAACTGTCATTGAAATTATTCTTCATTTTTCAGGGTCCAGCATGCCGTAATTACATGATGCTGAGTGTGTGAAAATATAAAACAACGACGAAAAAAGAATCAAGAAAAAAATCTGTTAGCCATTACATGATAAACAAGTTAAATGCTAAATATGAACACTGGTGATATCAGGAATAAAAGCAAATTTGATAATTTCACCCACCTGTAGGAAGAATCATCTAAATGTTAGACCAAAAACCCATGTTAAGAAATTAAGATACATAAGCTAACCAATATTTAACTCATTGGTTAGCTCAGCATCTTCTCAGGACCAGAGACATTGTAATAAGGACCCAGTGTCTTCTGAGTCCAAAGCAGTGCAGCTCTACAGAAGATCCATGTTATATTTAAAAAATGTCTGCTGTTGATGTCAACAACAAGGTCTTTGATCGCCATATAATCTGTATCTAAAGTAACATCCTGACACACCTCGCCTGCCTCTTACACGCTTACTTGGGGCTTTTGCACATTGGCTGGAGCAGCCTGGGCTCCTTCCCGTGGATTTTAGAAGTATTACCATCTTTGTGTGATCATACCATTTGAGCCGTGTCACCTAATCTAAATCTAAAATGCCAGATTTTAAAGGCATGCTGATTAATTAGCTGTGATCCCAAGGCACTCTTAAAAATTCTGTGCCTTTGAATTGATGAATACTGTATATAAATATTTGCTTTTATTTACCTTTTCATTTCATAAACATTGGGTAGACTGTGGGAAAGAACTGGAAAATAGAAAAACTAAAAATATGGATATTAACATGTAGATCTCAATAAATGTAATATTCTTGAGATGAGCATAAAAATGAAAGGTGTGGGCCGGCTGAGTGGCGCGTTGGTTAAGAGCTGCCTTGGGACGCCAGAGGGCCCCGGTTTGGATCCCACATGTGAGGGCCAGGGACACTGCCCTCTACAGCTAAGATGCTGAACAACAGCTCAACCTGGAGCTGGGCTGCTGTGAGTCGCCAGTGACGGCGTGGGCAGCCAGCAGCCGCTGTGAGCAGCCGTCCAGAAGCCAGCGACTGATCTGCCTCGCCCAGGAAGAGCACAATGATGGTGCCAACTTGGGCCAGTGAAGCGATGTCCTCCACAACTAGACTGAAGAACAAAAGGACAACAACTTGTCTGTTCCCCTTGCCCCAATTCCTTAGCACTGTTCCCATCCCCTAATTCCCCAATAAAAAATAATTAAAAAAAAAAAAAAAAAGCTGTGAACCTTAAAATTAAATTGGACTCTCAATAAACGTCTACATGTTGGCTAGGTGTTCAACAGTGAAGGAAGAAACAGACATTTACAAAATGCTTGAAATATATCAATGACTATTTTGTTTGCATTGAGGAGGTACTGTGATAGATTTCACAATTCAGATCTGCGGGAATGGAAACCCTTTTTATCATCTGTTAAGTCTATAGTCTGGTTTTCATTCAACTTTGTACAACTCTCCCTAAAAGGCTACATTCTCTGGCAGTGATAAGATACAAGTATAAAACAGCTCAGCTGATTCACCATTAGAGAAGATGAAGACTTAAAAAAAAACCCCTGTGAACTAAATTTAATTCTAATATGGTATCAAATGAGATGCAGACTCTTCCAGGGAAATCTGGGGCTCAGGTATGTGACTCCCACCTTCGGGTTGTCCAGACTTACTTGTCTTCCCCCAGGACCACACCAAATCCAGCATGAGACACTCGGGTTACTTTAGGGTCATACCAACCGATCATTTGAGCAGCAGCAAATATTGTCTGGAAGTGCACAGCCTACAAAACAACAGAAATAGGAAGTGACTTGCTAAACGTTCTAATAATAAAAGAAAAAAGGCTTAAAGCTGTTGCACTTAGGAATAAAGACATGGGAAATTCAAATCACTCACGAAACTCGTAAGGCAAGTGTAACTATAAAAGCTCTTTTTTATTCCCTATGTATGAGAAACAGTAAGAGCAGGACTGTTATACTTTCTATGTTCAAAGGTGTTTCACAGGGAAATTAACACCTTTTCCAGTTTACGGAGACAGGCTGGGAAGTGCCCAAACCCTGTTCTGTCAACTATGTTACAGTGCTGCTCTGGATTAGTCCTGGGGGAAAATTTATAGTCTGCTAGTGCCAAACGGCACAAAACTCACCATAGCATCCCACCTCCAATCAGACAATGTAAGAACATATAAAGATCTACAGACTCACTTGTCCACTGTCCACCACATAGATAATCATATTTGCTTTCTCCTCAAATAGCCTTTGTTTAATAGCAGCCAGGTCCGATGTGTCATAGGTATAACCTCCATCTGATTTTACTATGGTTAATGGTATGCAACATCCTGGGACAAATACAATCTTCCTGCCGTCATCCATTTGCACAAATCCTAAAAAAATAAATTTTATCATTAATGTTAAAAGAACCCTTCCTATCTGGAAGATGCTAAGAAACTTATTATTCTGAAAATAGACAAACAAAAAAAAATAAAGAAAGAAAGAATCATGCATTTATACTGCTTGTCTTATGTGACAAAGTTCTGTACAGGGGAATTCCAGGTAACAGACAAAGGAATGACAGAATACTACCACTTCCCAACCTCTAATGATGTAATGGGTCGAAGTCATGGTCATTAATAGCTGCTGAAACCTCTAGAAGAAAGTCTAATGGTGAAATTTAAGGACCAGGCTGACAAACATCTGAACCCACTGAAGAATCTTAACATCATAAAAAGAGCCAAACAAGCATTGTCTGCATTCTTGGAAATAAACAAATGGCAAAACAAAAAAAAAAGGAAGAGAACACAAACCGCAATCTAATCAAGTCTCTTCAGAAAACACAGAGGAATTATGTTAAATAACCCACATGGGAATTTCTGTAAAACAAATAAATGGCCCAGTTTCTTCAAAAAGAGACGGAAGGGTCAGCCGAGTGGCTCAGTTGGTTAAGAGCTCGCTCTGAGCAATAGCGGTTCCATGCCCAGCCCGAGCTGAGCTGCCAACAGGTGGCAGGATGGCTCAGCTAAAAAACACACACAAAAAAAAACAACAACAAAAAAACAAAAAGAGAGGAAAGAGGGGGTTACCGGTTAGCTCAGTTGGTTCGAGAGTGGTGCTGATAACACCAAAGTTGCCGGTTCGATCCCCTGCGTGGGCCATTGTGAGCTACGCCCTCCCTAAGAGTCAACTATGCCATTGTAGCATGAAAGCGATGTGTAACCAATGACCATGGCTGTTCCAATAAAATAAAATTTAAAAAGGGTGGGGGGGAAGAGATACCTATATATTTACAGAACTTCAGATATATATTTAAAAAATGTCATGTTCAGACTCTGAAAAAAACCTCTCATAATTAAAAAAAGATTATGAATCAATTAAACTCTGACTGGCTATTGAATGATATTAAAAAATTATGATTTTTCATGGAGTGATAATAGTGTCATGATTTTGGAGCTGGAGGAAGAGGCTAGTTCTGATGGAAGCTGTGTACAGACATATTGGTTGGCCTGTATTTGTAACTGCTGAAGTTGGGTGATATGTGCATGGGGGTACTGTAAAATTTCTCCACTTTTGCCTTTGTTTGAAATTTTTCATAAAAGTTAAGAGTGCCTACCTTTATTTTCAAATTCCTTTACAACATCATCCATTCTATCTTGATAGAAGGATTCCCCCCTCTCTATTAAAGAGATATCCAACGCATCGTAGATTTTATTAAACTCTAGGAAAAAAAAATGAATAGTTAAGAATTTAAACAGGAAACGTGTATCTTTTATTAAAAGAAATTTATTATTTATTGAAATATATGAAAGAAAATAATATTAAAAAATGTATAATACAGAACATTTTATACATCCTGCCATTTTAAAAATGTGTAAAGAATATGGTAAGACACACACCAAAATATTAAGTCAGTGGGACTATAGAAAATTTTTATTTTCTTTTTTCCTGTCTACATTTACTTTTTTCTACAAATAGGCACTTCTTAACTTTAAAAAAATTAAAAAATGTACATGAGCACAGAGAGAAAAGCCTTTCTTATTTGTACATCAAATATTTACTAAATTTTCTTACAGTTTTCCCTGATTTGTACCATTTACCTGTCTGTCTAGCCATGCATCAGTGGCACAATATTACCTATGGTAGCATTATAAACCATTTTATTACCAACTGCTGAAAACAGCCATCACTACCCTTCTTTTTCAAAGGTCTACTGCCTATTCTTGTCCATTTGTTCTTCAAAGTGACTTTTAAAATTATTTTGTCAGGTTTAAAAACTTGAAATTGTCTAAAAATGACAAATGAATTTGGAGAACTAGGGGATTTTGCATGCTACTTTATTCAGACATTCTATTACATCTGTTGTGTATTTGTCTTTTGTTCTACACTTTTCTGGATAAATGTATCCCTTGGTGTTTTATAGCTTTGGGTGCTAATGTGAATAGGATCTTTTCTTTTTCTTTCCCAATTAATTTTTGCTGACTTCTGAGAAAACTGAATTTTGCATCTGCCTGTCTAAATAAACTTTTATTCTTAGTTGTTTCAGTTTCAGAAAATATTTAAGAAAAAAAATCTATTTGCTAGTCCTTATAAGTTTAACTTACAAGGTGTCACTTAAGGTCAATTCTCAAGGATACTACACATGCAATAGTATTTGTTGAATGAATGAACAGAAGCCCAGAAACTCACCCTGGCGGGAGACATCACAGATAAGCTTCCAAGCTTTTATGAAATCTGGATTTTTACTCTGGAGCAGAACTACACATTGGTACGCTCGCTTTTTAAATTCCTCCTCAGTATCAAATCTCTTCTTGGATTCCTGTGTTAAAAAAAAAAGTAAGGTTTGTAAAAAGAGCCAACCCTGTATTTCTATATTAAGAATTTGCTCATTTCTCAAAAAACAAACAAAACCCACACACACACAAAAAAGAGCCAGGGAAGTGAAAATTTAGAATACCAGAACAAAAAACAACAGATGTGTTCTATCTTAACAGTCAAGAATAATGTTATAAACAAATGTTCCAAAGAGCCATATTCTTTTGTTAGAAATAATTTTTCCTGAAAACACAAAATTCTCACCATAGCACTACCTCCGCTTTTCTAATTCACACAAGCCTACTCACACCAATGCTAGTGGCTCCAGTAGAGGAAAATATAGCTAACAGGTAGGACTGTTAGGGCTCGATTTTCCATTCTGCATGTGGTCCTGGATGAGTAGTAATTATTTTCTTTGTAACTAAAAATAGAAGTTCTTTCATTGCTTTATTTCTATTTTTGAAAGACGCTTATTGTAAAAAAAAAAAAAAATTATATATATATATATATACATATATATATATATATATGTATGTATGTATATAGCTCATCCCATTCCAACCTAACCAGTGTTAACATTTTGGTGTATAACTAGACATTTCTTTGCAAATACATACCTTTGTGTTTTAACAAAAACTGGAAATATATGGCTTTTCTTTTACTATGGTTTTAAAATTTAGCAATGTATTATAAGCATTTTCTTGCATTAATAGATATGCCTCATTACATTCAGAATACAGAATTCTAGGAGTGATTAAGACATTAGTTATTTTACCTGTCTGGTGTTAGTAAACATTTCCGTTGTTTTCAATATTTTCATTATAAAGTATTTAACAAAAGACAAACTTCCAAAAACAAACAACAAAAAAACCCCATAAATGTTTATTTTTTTAGAATCTATTGCTCTGTATTAATAACTACTGCAATATAATCAATAACAAATGGCAAAACTGTCAAAAGGTGGGTAGGGTAGATTAAATGAAAAAGAAACAAAAGAACAGGAAAATTCCCTAAGTACATTATGCCTTAATAATCAAGAATTGATTGTACTATTTATTTTCATTTCTTAGCAGCCACAGTATGTATTATTTATTTTATAAATGACTTAACTGAGGTATGACAGGATTGTACCGTTTTCCTGTAACACAACCAGAAACTTCATAATCTCTAAATTTAAAATCCAGATGTCTATCTCACTGTACAGCTTCAGTCATGAGATCTAAAAACGCTGGCTCATTCTTTTATTTCTCTAAAATGTTTACTTTTTAATGCAGCAATCCTATTCTTGGAAAGTTGTCTTATCATTAGGATATAATTTTAAATAGGGAAAAAAACCTACATGGACAAAGTTGTTCACTAAACAAAGAGCCTCCACAAAAGGGGGAAAAAAATCCAGAGATTAATGTAAACTTTGGTACACCAATCCAACAAAACAATGTGCAGTCATATCAAAGTAACATAAGGTTTATAAGAAAATGTTAAATAATTACAATATAATACAAACAATCACAAATGATGTAATTGATGTTTGTATATGGATGAGTCAAAAAAATCAAAAAAAGCTGACCAGTGATTGATTTGAAATTATGGTTTATGGAAAACTTGTCTTTTATAAAACTGCTTTTACATATACTCAATTTTTTCACATATACTCAACATTTTCAAAATATTGTGAAGAAAACAGCATAAAAAATATTTTAAATATTGGGCCGGCCGAGTGGCAACAGTCGCCGGTTTGATACCCGGCCTGAGCTGAGCTGCCATTGAGCTGCCAACAGGTGGCAGGATGGCTCAACTAAAAAAAAAAAAAAAAATTAAATACTAAAATTTTGATTAACAAACTCCTAAATTCACTTAACAATAGGTAATGTGCTAGAATTCAATTTCTAGCATACACCAATACAAAAGCAAGGATGATATGTTAAAGGGTGGGGAGTTTAGCAACTTTTATTTACCCCCATGGTTTGTTCAAATACCATTCTGAACTCCCTAAGGAAGACGAGTAATTATGTCAAATGGTAAACACACCAATAACATAACAATAAATGGTATCAAACCTTATAAAAGGCCTGCAGATCCCCAATAGGAGGTGAAACTGTTAGGTAATCCGGAAATTTGTCTTGCAGGTGAGCGATGAGCATACCGAACTGGGTCCCCCAATCTCCTACGTGGTTTAATCTAATACCAATCAGAGAACACAAAATAATTTTTAAATGATAAATATGTTTAAATTAGGGGAATTCTATTCCATTAGGAACCACTACCATTTAAGTGCCAGTACATCATACTTAGTAATATCTTCTTCATTTAGTTGTTTCCTCAACTGGTCTGCAAGCTCCAGGAGAGGCAAAGACAATATTGTTGTTTACCAATACACACCCAGTAACAGGGGCTGCACACAGCAGCCTCCAGGATTCACTAAGTGACTGAGGTTTCTCTCAATGGATGGTCATCTGTTTACTGTGTACGTAACTGGGACAATGACAGCTGTGCCAGTGTCGGTCATTACCACAATTTCATGAAAATTTACCTTCTCAACCCATTTTCTTAGGGTAATTTATATACCAGTGGTTCTCAAATGTCAACAGACAAAATTCTTCAATATGACAATCCAACCACTTCCCATCCCTCACTGCTTTTAACCAATCTCAAACCACCAGATCATCTCTTAACTGGATTATTACAATAGCCTCCTAACTTATTGCTGTAGTTCTCCCTTCTTTGCCTAGCTTCTTCACAGAAGCCAAAGCAATCTTTAACTAGCTTACAGGCACACCTCATTTTATTCCACTCTGCTTCTCAGACATTGCTTTTTTTTTTTTTTAAACCAAACCGAAGGCAAGATCCTCCACCAGCGAAAGCACTTATGCCTCACTTTATTGTGATGCTCGCTTTATTGAGATGGTCTAGAACAGAACCCGCAGCATCTCTGAGGTACGCCTATACATTGTTCTACTATTACAATTAAGACTCTCCAATAGCTTCTAATTACGCTTAAGAATAAAATCCCAATTTCCTACCATGGCCTACAAGGCCCAGCATAATCTGTCCCTCACCTATGTCTCCCCATGCTAGAATACAAGCCCTCGGTATGCAGGAGGCACTCAAGAAATATTTGTGGAATGAATGAGGGGTGGGGGGTGGGGCCTTTTCCTTGGTTCTACTCCGAGAGAGGCTACAGTTATTAGTTCAGAGAAGTCCAGGACATGATTCATTTTAAAGGCCTATTACTGGGTAAATAGAAGCAGAACCATATTTATGAATCACTGATTAAGTCAAAGATTCTTTCTCAAGTGACACGTGTTGTTTCTGTAGGAGTCTCCAACGGGAAGAGCACATACCTCAGCACGTCATACCCTGCAAATTCAAAGAGGCGGCACATGCTCTCTCCTATGATCGTTGACCTGAGATGGCCTACATGCATCTCTTTAGCTATGTTGGGAGAGGAAAAATCAACTACAACCTAGGATAAAAAATAAAAAGATGTTTTTATAGACAACAATGTTGTACTACAAGTATGTAATGTGATAAATATAGCTACAAGGGCCACCATATTATTATAAGTGAATTGAATAACACATTGTTCACCTTAAATTTACACAATGTTATATGTCAAACATAGTCAATAAAAAAGGGATTTTTTAAAGAGGTGTAAACATTTTATTCTGCTAACACATTCATTAATAACATATTTTAACAGTAAACTCAGACTTAAACAGTAGCTTGGCTTGTAATTTAACTGTGTTCGGTTTTCTGATGAATCTACTTGTTCACCATTAACTGAAAAAGGATCAATTCATTTATACAAATTATTTATTCTCTATTTCAACAATAGCGCAAAAATATTAGCTGGCTACCTCAAATACCTTATGGAATGAAGTGAAAATAAAAACCACATAACAAGCAAGACCCAGGAGAAAGGCTACATCACTTATGTTCATAATCCCAAATATTAATGATTACATCTCAATATAAATGAAAGCCATTTCCAGTTACAGGACTTTTCACACAGGTCTAAGGTAGAGATGAGTATCAATTGAAAACTGTACATATACCTTTTTATGCTGTCCAAGAGGAGGGAGCTGAACGCCATTCACCAGGAGATTGGTCAGCTGTTCTGATACAAAGTCCTTTCTTAAATGGATATTAATAAAACCTAATGAACAGTAGGAGAGAGAAAAAAGAATCAGAGAGCTTCCTGTCTTGAAGGGTTGCTCACACCCAAAGGCTTTCTCCATCTCACTTGTGCTGGCTCGAGCTCGGATGTGGCTCTGGCAAAATGCTTCCAGATTCCAATGCCACCTGGGGGCCTGACTTAAGCTCTCTTATCAGCTCCTGTTTCAAACAATACCTCTCTCCTGACAGGTTCATACTGGATCCAGGGCCCCTTCACTCTCAGCAAATGCTTTGTTCACCTCGTAACAGAAAATAGCCCTTTCACCACAGATTTACCTCCCATTATCTATCTCCTTTTTGCTGATGAAACACTGAATCATGAGGTCAAGTAACTCATCCAAACTCGGGCAGCTGTCTAAACTAAACCCCCGTTTCATCTCAATCCAAGGTGCTTTCACCATCTTATTCAGTATACAAGTCTTAATCCTACATTTATATTTAAAAATGGTTTTCATTATTTTATTTCAAAAAGGACTCAGCATCAATACAGCTACTTAAGAAGGGTAACAGTGTCATACCAGGACCAGCAATTTCAACTTTTTCAATACATTCATTGTCTGGGAGGTGTTTGGTGATGTTTTCGGCAATTTCTCTTGGATTAACTTTCTGTTCCTTGGTTTTGAGCATCTACAACACAATAGAAACGATTCATTACACAAGATGTTTCAGCAGCAAGTTACTCAGAAATGCACAACTGACTAAGCATTAGAAGCATTTGACATAAGACCGATCAAAGGGCAGAAGCAGAGAAGTGCAATGACCTTTTGTAAATGGAGAGATTAAAGCACCAATGCTCTTAAGAGGAACACAAACGTGCCAAAGCCACGTGATCTCCATTTCAAAATGAGTTGCCACAAACATCTATAGCTTTTTAATGAAGACATAACAAAGTCTTGAATTATTATGCCTGTCTCCAAGATATTTACGTTTCTAATTTTCCAATCACGGAGGTGTGCAACATGCATTTAGGTAATAAACAGCACCTTTATGAACTCAACCCCAACACAGACACACAAAATTATCTGGAAGAACAATCTGGACTCTTCAGATTAACCCTTTCTATTTAAAAAGAAAGCAAAAAGTCCCAAACCAGGAGCAATTAACCACACACACATTAGACAGTGTACCTATTAAAAATAGGGAATTCTGACTGGAAATGAAATATGTCAGCCCACAGCTATATCAAATATTTGATGGACATGCTGGCTGGTAAGTGGCTAACTTCCAGCACTCACCAGTAACACACAACTAGGTGGGACACACAGGAGGGAAGCACCAAAACAAAACGATCCCTACTACTGCCCTTAAATATTGAGAATACATATAAAATTTAACTGAATAATCAAATCGGTGCCTTTTTAAAATGAAAAACATCTCTCTCCCTTTCTCAAGTTTTTCAAATTGTAGAAAATGTTTTCATTCAGGATACAACCATTCACTATTATTTATATAAATAGAAATGATAATGCTGCTGCTGCTGCTTAAGAAAATCCAATCACCGAGAGTGCTTTGTAATAATACAGTCACCTGAGAGATACCCATAGCACTATTACACTGGTAGTCCCCAAACTTGGGCTGTTGACTTGGTGTCACTATTAGAGGAGGATTTTCCAAATCTGGATACGCAGCCTTAATGGCACAACCAAAGACCTCTTGTAGGCGGCTATTGATGTTAATCATATTTTTACTTGGTCTGTTCCTTTCTGCTTGAAGGCTCTGTAAGACAAGAATGAAAAATATATCAATCAAATATAAAATTATCATATAACATTTACCCAAATATTTTGAGAAATATTTAAATGTCTTAAGAAGAACCAAAAGGTAACGTACACTCATAGTGTCACGCTTTCCTATCTGGGATATGCAGAGAAAGGTAACAGGACAAGTCTGTCCCACAGCACCTGACACACACATGGGAAAGGCTCTGAGTTCTCCTATGACAGTCATATCAGAACAGACACTGGGAGGAGGGAGCAGAAAGTGCTAATTCTTCTTAGCTTCTCTAAAATTCTGAGAAAAATAGTATAAAATTTGATATGTATATGTCAAATACTGGGAGTGAAAACTCTATGGGGATAAACAAGTAAAAAAAATGCATTCATGTATTCTCTTCATTAAAATGTTGACCTCTTCCAGGCACGAAATGGAGCAGTATACTGATAGATAATATCAATATATCAAATAGGTTGTTTTGTCTATTAAATAATCCCATGCTGGGTAAGTACCTATTTCTCATTTTCTTTGCAGTGGACTATATTCACTTAAGATGGTATATGACTAGTTACCTCTATTACTGCACGTATCATCCCTCTGCAAAATTAGCGGTCTGCACTGGACTTCTGGGCGCAGGGAAAGTGCTTATTCATGGCTCTATCCCCGGCACCTAGCCCTGTGCCTGGCACGGAGCAGGTCAGGAAATGGTGAGTGAACACATATGCTTTTAATGGAGTGTAAGTGAAACACTGCAGCACACTAGTCACAACTTGATGTTAATCAAAATGTCAGTGATGAACAGTATAAATGGCAACAACAATTAAAGCTATTATTCGAGTAGTACTGTGTCAAGAACTGAGGCAAGTGCTTTATTTATATGTATTACCTTACTTCATCTACACAACAAAACTGAGTTTGTCACTTCTATCACCTTTCCATGGGCTAGAGACTGAGTAACTTGCCAAAGACAACAAAGGTTAAGCGGCAAAGTCAGGACCCACACTCAGTACTAAGGAGCAAAGCATCCAAGCTCTGTGCTTCCTCATCATCCCCGCTAGTACATGGAAAAAACTGATTCTTAAACGTACTAAAACACCGATTTCAGTTTTTAGTTGATCAATAATTGATTCCCCTCTGTGGTGACACTCAAAAAAAGGGAAGATATGCTTTACACAATCCAAAGATTTCCAATAGCAAATACTGAAGTTTTCTAGATACGATCCTAAGACCCCAAACCTACTCTAAATACATCTCAATCTTTGTATTTTTAAAGGATAGGGGTACCAGTGTATATGCATATACGTATGTTTTTGTGTGTATATATATATATGTAAACACACATATATGAATCCACTGTACTTGTTTTCTGCACCATCCAGTTTTGTGTTTGATTATATTTAATGCTTTTTCCCAACCTGTTTCATCTGCGCAAGTCTTTTCTCCTCAAAAATGGTAAGCTCCAGGAGGTTAAGAAATATTACATAAGGTACGAGCATCTCTGCTATAACTCAACATCAGCTTTCTGAAACACCTCACATTATGCAAAAAATTTACATCCTAAACATAACAGAGCTTATGAGGAAATTAGCATCAAAAGCAGATTACTCAAAATCATTGATTTTGTAACAAGGGCACTATCACCAACAGGAATCTTAAAATCATCACTGTTAAAAAGGTATCTAATTCCTAAAAAGTACTAATTAAATGAGACTTTATCTTCTAAAAAGATAAGAGGCATAAGGAAAGGTTAGTGGCCAGTTACGGAAAACAAGAGTAAAATGCCTCGGAGGAGGCCACCCAGTTAAGTGTTTCTAAGTCAGATCATGTGGCTGAAGTGAGCCGGGGCAGAGGTGGGGGGAACCGGTGTCCCACACAGCTTTTCCTTCTGTGGTGTGCTGTTTTCCGCTGTGTTCGTGGACCTCATGTTTGGCTCAGCCCATGTTACTCAGCAGGCCAAAGTATCTGTGAAAGAAGCTATGTGCCCTCCGTGTTACCCTGACAGCACTCTCCTATTTACACGTTAGAGCTCATTTGTATTATGGACACGTGTATTAGAATACACTGTACTTCCTTCTGTATTTTGTCCCTCATAGACACTAGCAGATATTAGGCATGTAATACTACTTTTGAATTGAAATAGAGAACGAGTATAAATAAGTGTGGAATGAATGAAGTAATCAGAAAAGGGAGATATTTCTGGGAAGGTCCCATGGTTAAGGCACTTTGTGATTTTAGAAGACTCAAACAATGCTAATAAAGCAGAACAGGTCACACGCAGGTAATAAGACTTCCTGGGAGTGGGGCAGGCAGAGTCTAAGATAAATAAATCAGATACAGGGCCAGTGCAGCCTGGCTGGGAGTAGTTTACACAGCAGGACAATTACGGGAGTGAGGTCATTCTCTAGGATGCATCATCAGCAGACCCAAAAGGCAGGCTGAAAACAATTAAACCCCAAATGAAGCAAGCTCAATTTTTTTGATAAAACTGATAAACACTGTTAGATTATGAGGTCAGTAAGTAACAAAAGCGCTACAAGCTTTATGGAAAAAAAAATGTTCTGAAATATTAAGTGGAAAAAATAAAACACAAAAACACCAGCCACTATGACACTTTATGTAAAACATAAAAAATGAAATCGCAAAATAACCAACTTTGGGCAGTGAGGAACTGTGGGTGGATTTTAAAACACTTCCCTTTGATTGAAGCGATTATTTAAAATTCAAAAAACCATTTTTTAAAAAAAGGCACAGGCATACACTCTTGAAAGAAATGTCTCCACCCTACCCGAAGCCAATGTTAAGCTGGCCAAACAGTAAGTGTCATGAAATGTTTCAATGAGCCCTGGAGGGCAGAACACCAACTTCTCCATCACTTGCACCAACAACTTAGTCTTCACTTGCTTCAGGCAGGGGAAAAGAACAGGGTTTTTCTCCTTTTCCCCCAAATTCATCAGGGTTGACTCGCAGAATCTTTGACAACCAAGGGTTTAAAAAAAAAAAAAAGGTGCGAGAAATCAAACTGCAGGATGAAGCCAGAGCTCAGCGTACTCACCTTTCGAAGGATGTTCAATCGATACTTCAATTTTAAATTTTCTTCCTGCAACTGCTCCAAATTTGGAGAAGCGTCTAAACAGGCAAAGTTTTTCAACCGATCAACTTCAGCAGTCAGAGACTTAATCTCTTTTTCCTAGGAAAGAAAAGGCACGTTGTTCAGTCCAGGATGATGGACGACTTCCACGATGTCATCAATTGTTCATCAACTTCCTTCCTTTCCCCTTTCCCCCCGGGCATGGCAGGGGTGATGGGAATGAAGGGCTGTCTCTTGGTAAGGGGTGACATTAGCCTATTACCTTGGATACTATGAACAAATTAAGTGTGCGTTTGGAGGAGAGGACTAGGATAAGCCTCACATCCCGAGGCTCTTTCCTTGGCTCAGGTGTCGGCCCTGTTGCCCTTTCTGGGATAAAACAAGTTTCCCATTTTTTTCCCCCTCTTTATTTCCAGTGTCTTATGTCCTAGACCACGCTTCTTCCTCTAATATCTAAAACGAAAAGATAAACCAATTCGGAAGGAAGTAAAGCTTCCAACCTAACCTCATTACCAAGGGAGAGAGGCCTCCTTTGAAATTTCAGTATGTTTACGAGGCCATACCTACAGCCAAACAAACAAACAAAAAAACCCCCGAAAACGGTGGCATAAACAAGCACACATTACGTTCCGGGCGTTGAGCTGAACATTTTTCAGAAATTCTCTCCATAACTCTTACGTTAGCTCCGTGAAAAGGGACTTGATAGCTCCCCACTGACAAAGGACATACGAGTACGCTCCACAGGGAAGGACAACTGACTTGCCCCACGTGCACTTTGTGACTGCTGATTCAGTACTACAAAGCAGTTCCTTTGATAAGAATACTTCAACTCCTTTCCTATCACCCCTCCCTGGATGGGCATCAAAGGTAATGGAACCGTTTCGCTTTCGCTTCTATAAGCTGGGGACACGGAGGCAGAGAGCGAACTGCTACTGGACAGTGAGCCACACGATGGGCTGTTCGGGGTTCCTCCTGCTCCGTATCATGGGCAGAACCGCGGCCGAGCCGCAAACCAGGGCGCACGTGTGCGCGCAGGGCAAGAGGAGCGCTGTGGGGAGGGGCTGGACTGAACACGCGGGGCTCCGGCCGCCCGGGACGCTGGTGTGGAGGGTCTAAGGGAGGGGGCGGGACCCTCCGTTCCCCTGAACCTCACGGCCCCGGGGGGCCTTTGGGTTCTTCCTCTCCCACCCCGGGGAGAGCGTCCCCGGGAGGGCGTTCGCCTCCGAGGCAGCGCGGGCCCGGGTCTCGGGACCCCGCCGTCGGTCCGCGTCGAACGGAGGCAGGACGGTCCCCGCCTCGCTGCCGCCTGGGCGGGAATTGGCGCCTGGTCCCTCCCCTCCAAGCCTTTCCACCGGCCCCATGCGGCCCGACCTGCTGCTGCAGCCGTGCGGAGCACTCAGCCACCAGCCCTTCCATCCTCCTGCCAGCGCCTCACGCAACAAGTGGCCGGAAGCGGAAACGGCCAGCCCTGCCCGGAAGCAGAAACCCTCCCCTCCCGCTGTCTCCAGGCCGACTGGGCGCCTCCGCCTCTGCTGCCCCCTGGCGGGATCCAGGAGGTACTGCGGGGCGAATCCGCGGGAACATCGGCCAGGATGCGGCCTGCCGCCGGTCGATTCCATTGTTGGGGCGAGAGAGGATTTGGGGGGCATCGGACCGGAGCTGCTCTGTGCTTGGATGACTTGGACAGGGGCACTTAGCTAGAGCCGATGTCGCTCAAAGACTTCAGTTTGCCCCTCTGTGAAATGGGCACAGAACTAACAAAACCTATTTATTTATTCAACAAGCATTTATTGGGCACATCAGTATGCCAGACACTAGTCCAGGAGCTGGAACACAAGCTGGAGAAAAGTGCACGTTCCCGCTCTCAGGGAGGTTACATTTTAGAGTGAAGATATATATCTATATCTATATATTTATTAGCCCCCCAAAAGGAAATATCAATCGCAGATAGTTTTAATTGCCAGGAAAATAATGTGGAGTGACTTGGGTCAGGGAAGTCCTCTCTTGAGTGTGTAACATTTGAGTTAAAATTTTAAACAGCTACCCTGGGATGTACGTTTTGAGAGGACAGGTGCCTTGACCATCTTGTCCACTCTTCCCTATAGCCTCAGTACCCTAATTTTTTTTTTTTGTTTCTGTGCCCCATGTAAGAATTTTTAAAATTCATACTCCAGGTAGATTTTTAAAAGTTGACATATGAAAACTCTCACCACAACTTTAAATAGTAGGAATGGACTATTTTCTGGCATGTTGCTTCTCATGTAAGTGCTCTCGTGTATTTTCATCAAAACTGTGGAGCTGCAAATTTAGCTCATCCAATTTATGGAAAATATCTACCATATTAATTAATTGGCAAAGCTAGTCCTCTGTCAAATCAAATAATCCAAATCAGATTTTAATTTAAAAGTTTGCCTTTATTTTTAACTTTTAAACGAAATAAAAGTGTTAATATGTCTCCACGACACCTTCTCATTTCTTAATTCTGAGAGAAAGATGGATGGAAGGAGGAATGGATGAGTTGGCGGATGGACAAATTGATGGACAGATACATCTCTACCTTCAAGATAAAGCAGAATGTAAGGGTCATCTTCTTACTAAGTACCCTTTGCTTGGTGCTCAAGGAGTCACCCTCAGGAGAAAGACATTCTTGGAGCACCTTGTTTAGCTCCTGTTAATTTACACCTAAGTTGCTATGCCTTTCCTTGCAGAAAGGGAGATGTAAAAAGAGAATTGGGCGACGGAGTTGGCAGGCAAATCAGTTTTAGGAAAGAGTACGAGTATATAAAAATTCAGGATCAGGAAGTGGATTCCCATAATGTTTCCAGGCCCACAGACCCCTTGGAATGTTCTCCTACACTCCGGGGTGCTTATAGTTTGGCTTGGAAGAACGTTCTAGAGTGGAGCTTGTCACAGCACATTACTCAAAAGTTGTTTCTTCATTGAATGGAGGGTTCTAGGCGCAGAGGTAGCAAATGCAAATTGCATGAAGCAGAAACTAAATTTATGTGAAAACAGGAGGGGGATTGGGTATGGACAGTGGTGGAGAGATTGGCAAAACTGAAGCCCTCAGCTCTCCCATTCCATCCAGAACCTTTCCCGATTGGTAATTACAAAGGAGAAGGCACTAAACCCATCTCTGGGGCAGACATTTAATCTCATTCATTCATCCCACAAATGTTTATTAAGCACCCATTCTTTGTCAAGTCCAACAGAAAACAAGACACACAAGGTCGCTGCTTCAAGGTCTTACATTGTAGGGGGAAGAGACAGACTAGGGAACAGTGCTCTGAAGCCACCAAATCAGGTTATGGCGCCAGAGTGACTTGTGGGAGGGTAAGTGGGATGGGGCGGCCCAGGGTCAGGGTCAAGAGGGCTCTCCAAGCAGGTGAGGCTTGAGCTGAGATCTGAATAGTGATAAACAGAGGTCCATATGAAGGTGGCATGAAGACACGGCGGAAGCGTGTGCCAGGCAGAAGGAACTACAATTGCAAAGGCTCTGTGGTGGGAATGAAGAAAAAAAAAAGATGAGCATGGCTGGAGTCTGATTGGCAGTTAACCAGACAAATCTCACTTGCTAGCCTTCTTAGAGGCAGGAAGCAAAAAGGTAGCCAGTGTGCACGCTGCAAAAGATTTGTAGTCAAAAGGCAACCGTTGGTTTTATGGACAATCAGACCCAGTGAGGTTTCCGAGGGTCTTTTCTCAGGCTAGTATCCTAGTCACGCCCTTTTGCCATACCCCCATGCAAAGAAACCACAGGATTTCAGACTTCATTCCTGAAAACCAAATGTTCCAAGTCCCCACGTGACCACATTGCTGTGAAACAGAAACTAGAGCTGAAAGAAAAATTTGGGAGTCTGAAGACAGGCTGTGCATTCTGGCTCTGGCTGTTGATTATCTGAGGGACCTTGAGCAGGTCCTTTCACATTTCTAAGTTCCAGTTTCCTGAAGATTCTGGAAAACACATGCACATGATGACGACTGAAAGTTTATTTATTCTTGCATTTCTTGCCAGGCAAACAACAACGGGTGAACTGGTGCTTGGCCAAGGACTGTTCATAGAGCATTCAATGCCATGGGAGACAGACGACCTTCTTCTGAAGAGGGTCTGAGTCTCCCCACAAATGCTCCGTCAGCTGAAGCGACACGGAGACACACTTCTCAGGCAGGAGGATTTGCTCCATGTAGCCTCTTCCACACACACGGAGGCCGTTTAGAGCCCTACTTCACAGAAGCTGCTGCTCCGGAGTTGTGAGGGCCTGACCCTTGCTGGGAAAGCTGAACACAGATAGAGGTGTGATTGAGCAAAAATCCCATCACATGACCTTCCAGTTTTGTTGAGCACTCTTGACACAGTTCACCACAGATTACACAGAGCGAGGATGAAGCCAACCTTTGGTGTCAATGAATTCAGACCCCAAGATCGCCCGATCTTTCCCCACTACTTATATCTGCGTCTCTCTGCTGAGTTGGCCCCAGAAGCTGGAACCATGGCTACAGGTGGCTTTTGGAAGAGAAAATCCAGCCTCCAACCTTTAGTTGAAAAATGCAGGGGAAGGGCTCTGATTGGCCCAGCTGGGATCCCACGTCTATCCTTCGTAGACTAATGGGATGGGTCACTCTGACTGCCCAGTTTGGGTCATCTGCTCCATCGCTGCGGCAGTTGCCCTTAACAGATGGGCAGGGTCAACAAGGGCAGCAGATGTCCAACTCTGAGCTGTGCAGGTATTAGGGTGCACAGGAGCAGCGCGAGACACAATACTTCTGCTTTTGGACGTATTGCCAATTGATTGGGGACGTTGATATTTGAAGAAAATGCAAAGCCAACCCTCAACGTGTGGAATGGAATTTCACAAAGGAGAGAGAGTGCGCCAGACACTGGTGTGTTTAGAAAAGTGACACCCTGAGGAAAGAGGAATCCAAGCGGATGGTGCGAAATTGGACTGGATAGTTGGAGGGAGGCCTGGCTATCGAAAGCCCTGGAAGCCACGTGGGGAGTAATGGTGGCATCAACACCATTGTAGGTTCCTCCTATAAGGAGAAACAGCCAGGTAAGCAATGTGGTGGGGAGGCGGAGGAGAGCCTCCATAGCCAAGTGAAGGGGCCTCCCCCACTGGTCCTCAGCGGCCTGCATGTCGGTGTCCCCTGTGTGACTCTCTAATAGAATGTTTCCACCTCTGTGTGGGCTTCATCCACATTACACTAGTGGGTCCATCAGATGCTGCAGTGTGCACAGGACTGACAGCAGGAGCATGGATAAAGGCAGGTCTCTGAGCCCATCCTGGTTGGGGGACGGTCCAGGAGTCAGTGTTTTTAACAAGCTGCCTCAGGTGATTCTGATGTGGCAGGTGATCCAACATACTTTGAGGAAAGTTACACAGGACAATGTCAGAGAAAAGGAGGAAGAGATTTTTGCCACTTGTTCGTTAAAGGTTGGCTTCCAACTGTCTGCAATAGTCACAGCTGAGCGGCCGTTTTCATTTAATGAGCAACTCAGTGGAAGGGTGGGCAAGAACCCAAAACCAAACAAAACATCACCTGGACTGGGCTGGGGATGGGTGGGAAGGAAATGCTTGGGAAGGGGAAGAGTAAAAAAATCAGAGAAACAGATGAAGTGAGGGGTCGGGGAGAAAAAGAGAGAGGAAATTCGTTTAGAAAGGCCACTTTATTGATGGAGATAAAACGGAAAGGAATTCTCCGCAGCCCTCCCTCACTCACTTCAGTGGCTTCACTGGGCATCTGAGACCGGTGTGGGCAGGCCTGTGGCCAGCTCCACGCAGCCCACTCCACAACAGGAGGCCACAGAAAAACACATCACAGCTCATGAAGACTCACGGATGCACCCCAGAATCCCCCAAACAGTTCCTGTGCATTTTTAAAATAGTGTACAAAATATGTTAAGTAGGAAAGGTCAGCTGTGCTGTGATATCTGGAGGACGTCCTTTGAGGATTACCGTCCCCAAAACATTACTTACTTATTGCAGTGAAACCTCTAGAAGGTAGAGCTGTACAAAAAAAAAAAAAGGAAAAATCTAAACAACTTTATTTTAAGAAGAGCAGCGACTTCACACTGCTTTAATTCATTTAAATTTTCTTTCTCAAAAATACATTCCTAAATATACAAACTATACAATCTTGTCATTTTAATGCTGGTTTTTTTGTTTTTGTTTTTTAATAATAATAGAACCCAAACTAAAAAAATCTGTTCATCTTCAAACCAACAGGAGCGCTAGAGGACTTGTGACTCGGTACCTTCATATAACACCACATAAATAACTTCAGCCACAGTCTACGTTCACAGCGTGGTCATGAGAACAAAGAAAATACTTTTCTGGCGATTAGACGTCATCTGCAGAGAGGGTTGGGATATTGATCCGAGGCCGGGTGAAAAATGCCATCTTCTCCCTGTAAAAGAGGCCATCCATTTAGGGCAGGAGTTTCCATCCTCGCTTTAGAGATACCATGGGCAGGACCATTCTTTGCTGTGGGGGCCCCCTGTGCATTGAGAGATATGCAGCAGCCCTGCCTCTGCCCACTACATGCCAGTTGAAGCTCCCCCACTCTTCCTTCTAGTTGTGACAACCAAAAATGTCCCCAGACACTGCCAAATGTCCCTGGGGTGGCCCAAATCATTCCTGGTTTAGAAGCACCGCTTTAGGGGGCATTAGCAGGACCAGTGACTTTTAGTTCAAATCAGGGACCTCTCTGAGTTTCAAAGGACCGTAGGGCCACGTCTAGTGTTGGTTTGTTTTAGAGCCCTACTTGGCTAAAAATTAGATGTCCAAACATGGTTATATAAATGACAGTGTATTTGAAATGTTTATTTACCACAAAGGAATGTTTTTTTAGCCTTATCTGGGAGGACATCGCGAGTCTAAACACAAGGCCCTGTGTGGATGGGAGGACTGGAAGAATGGTACTGGGGGCCCTCCTGTGAAACACCTGGGTCCAGCGCAGCAAGAATGCGCCTCCCTGAGATCCTGGCAGGCGGCAGGCAGAGCCGGGGGGCCCGGCAGGTATCCATCACTTCCGGCTTATTTATCATTCAGCCAATCCTCCACAATTACGGGTGATGACATGCTAAGAGGAGAGGCTGGGGGCAGGTGGCTCGTTCATTATACAAGAGGATCTGACAAATTAGCTCGAGTTGTGTGGGGATGGAGAAAGACAGCCGAGGGGGAGCACTGCTGAATGCACAGACCGCCAGGGACGGCGCGGCAGAGGATGGACATGTTACAGACAGCGCTGGTGCTCTCTGCTGGAGACGGGAGCATGGGACAGCGAGCAGTGAGACGGAGAAGCCTGAGGCTGGATGCGAAAGGGAAAGGCGGGCCGGCTGGCGGCTGGCTGCCCGCGTGCTTACCTGAAAGACTGCACTTCTGGGGGCTCCTTACAGCTTTGGCCTCGGAGCCTGTGCACATCCTTGGCGGCTGCCCTCATCATCTTGTCTGTCTGAAGCTCACCCTTGTGCTCTGCTCGGTCCACCTGGAGGGCGAAGCCGGCGAAGCCATGAGGCTGTGGCGCATCCTCAGGGCCTCCAGCAATGGGCCAGCCAAGGGATCCCTTTGCTGACGGGAACGAGGGACCTGCTCTCTCTGTGGGGCTCAGCACGGCAGGACCCGTTCAAAGTCAAAGCTGGGGCCTCTCTCCTTTGCAGCCTGGCGCCGCCTCCCTCGCCTTTCCCGCGGCACTTACCCGCTTCTCCAGCATCCGCAGCAGCAGGCGGAAGCGCTCATCCTCCCGCAGACACGGCGGCAGCTCCTTCTCTCCGTGGCTCTTGGCTTGTTCGAGCTGCTCCTTGAGCTCCTTCAGCACCGAGATCTCCTGCGTCAGCTGGCTGTGCCAGGTCCGCGTGGCCTGCAGGTCTAACTCCAGGTCCAGCGAGGTGCGCATCAGGTGCTCGTTGCGCAGGGATCTGAAGGAGGAAGGCTGCGGAGGCGGGGACTAGTGAGCCCACGTGACCCCCTCCTCGGAACCTCAAATACCCGCCTCCACCCCCGCCCCCAACCTGTCTTGATTTTTCCCACTTGTACGGCTCATGTTTATTGAGCACTTTTATGTCCCAGGCACGGTGCTAGGTGCTTTTCTCCCACTACCTCCATTCCTTTTCTCCACCCTATAAGGCCTCCTCTGCTGCCACTGCACAGATGAGGCTCCTGGAGGTCAAGTCACACAGATTATCAGTGGTAAAGCTGAGTCCAGCCCAGGCAGTTGGTTCCAGACCCCACTCACTCACTCCCCACACGTGCCCAGGTCCCTACTGTCAGTGCCATCAACATTCACACTCTGTCATTGCACTCCTGTCTCTATCCTGCTCTCCAGCTGTTTCCTCAATACAGATCTGTTTCCCCTCGAGAACAGAAGTCAAGTCTTCCTGACGTGGTGTCCCTGTCATGGACATCTATTGTTGCTGCTTGTCCAGGCAGCCTCGATGTCCCCAGTCTTGTAGTAACAGCACCCTTATTTTCCCTTGGGGATCCGTTCTTCCTCACACCCAGTGCGTATGGGAGAAGAATGTGACACCAACAGGGCCAATTAGAATTGCAGTGACTGCTTTGGGGGTGAGGATGTTATCGAAGGCCAGCCAACAATACTCAATTCTGGTACTTTTGCTGAGCTGAAAGGCAATGTCTTCCTTTACACAGGGATTGTTAAGCCGGCAAGATATAAACCTTTATCATCAAACGGGGTGACCTGTTTAAGAATTAAGCTATGTGGAGAGATCTCAGGATTGATGACATTCTTTCAAATCCTGGATTAAACCATGCCTAAAACTAGTCCAACATCCTGGAGTTTTGCATTCAATGAGCCAATAAATACCCGTCCCCCTCCCCCCAGTCATTTTCAAGCTGTGTTTGAGTTCTTCAGTTTTCTGTATGCAAAAGTCCTGAGTAATAGAGCCATTAACTCTCCTTCTCCTACTAAAACCCAGTAATGATTGAAAAAAGAACTAAATGGCTATGGGAGGCTGAATTCTAAGCCTGCCCCTAACCTGTATAATGCCCTCCCCTTCGGTGTGGGTGGGACCTATGAATATGATGGGATATCACTCCCATGATTAGGTAAGTAATCAGGTGACTCCCAGTTAATCAAAATGGAGATTATCCCGGGTGGGCCTGACCTAATCAGGTGACCCCTAAAAGATGAACTGGGCTGTTCCTGGAGAGAAATCTCCTCCTGGCCTTGAAGCAATGTATGTTGTGGCGAGGGCCACATGTCAAGGACCTGAGAGTGACCTGTAGGAGCTGTGAATAGCCCCAGGCCTGCAACTAGCAAGAAGACGCAAGGAAACGAATCCTGCCAATGCCTTGAGGGGGCCAGGAAGGGAATCTTTCTCTAGTCAAAATTCCAGATGAGGATGCAGTGAGTCAACAGACTAGATTTCAGCCTGCTGAGACTCCGAGCAGAGGATCCAGCTAGCCTGAACTCAACCCGTGGACATTGTGAGATAATGAATTCATATGCTTTTAAGCTAAGTTGGTGGTAACTTGGGATGCAGCAACAGAAAACAAATACAATGACCAAAAAAGGGATTTGCGAAATGGTATATAAAATGTTACTCTGAGACCCCCTCTTAAGGCCGACCTGTATACTTCCGGGAACATGAAACAGCTCCGTGTAGAAGTTCTAGAAGGCTTGTCGGGCCATTGTCTAGTCTGTGCTCATAAATGAACAGGGTCAGGAAACCCCGCTGAGGATCTACGTGGCTCCAGTTCTCAGAGCAAGAAGTGAAGATTCTTTTGCTTGGCACTGACCAATGTCCTATCTTAGAAACCTGCCCACAGCAGACGGAGGCGCAGCTTAGGCAGTGAGCGGAAGGATGGCAGCGTCCAGGGCCTCGGCCCGGCCTCTGGACTCTCCTGCTCCTCAGGGTGTAGTTTAGGCATGCGGAAACGTGGGCTCAGACCCACCATCAAAGGCTCCCTTAGGAAGTCATCCCCTTGGCTATGGGGAAAGGAGGTGAGGAAGGGGGAACTTCTGCAGTGGCATTTCTCCCGGAGCTTGTTAAAAATGCAGTTTCCAGGGCCCCACCCCAGCTGCTGAATGCAACTGTCTTGGAGCGTGGCCTTGGAGTGTGCATCTTCCAGAGCTCCCCAGGAGGCTCTGCAGCACCAGCCAGCCACAGGAGACGGGTGGGGACCCAGAGTGGACAGTCGGCATCCCTGTCACCCTGCGCCTGTCCATGTTCTCCCACAGCCAGCACTCTCTCCTTTTCCTATGCACCCTCTCCCACATTGCCTTCTCCTGCTCATTCTAGCTCTTCTTGGAGATTTGGGGGAGGGGTGCTGATCGACAAAGGACAACTCCTGACTCTGGCCGTCAGCAGCAGGTCTGCAAGAGACACGGAGCGGCCTTTCCCTGCGTGGGGCCGTCAGCACGCTCTCCTTTCCCTTTGCTCTACTTCTTTGTCTGACATTCTGGCTTTTGGTTTCTTCTAGTTCTGCAAACTCACCAGAACTGTTGTAAAGTCTGTGTTAAAAGCACAAAGAGGGGAGGGCCCTCTGTGTCTCCTGCAGCCTGGCTGCTAAAGGTCCCTATCAGGGGTCAGTCCTTTGCCTAACGCCATCCCACCCCAACCCCTCGGCCAAGTCTCCATAAGGAAAGGTGAGATTTCTCTACAGGGACAGCTGTGGCCTCTTCTGTGTGTTTCCAGCTGGGCTGGGAGAAGCCCACTCATGCCTCCCTGCTTCCGGTAGACGCTGGGAGTGCCTGGCTTCTATGCCCTCAGGGAGGGCTGTCAGGGCTTTAACCAAACTCAGTCAGTTGGACAACACACTGAGCAGAGTCTTGTGAGAGGCAGGCTCCCATCGGTGATCGTGACATCTTGGGTTGGTTAGTTCTTAGTGACTTGGATTTCTACCCAGGAAGCCATACACCTGATCTCACCTATTCGTCATGATGATAATGTTACATTTACCCTTTGGTACCTTCCCCAGGGCCTACACAGGCCTGACGGTTCACAAACTTCCATTCTCAAACACCATCACAATCGCAAGAATGGCTTTCTTAAAACCCGTGGCTGAGGAGAAACAGCCGGGCGTCAGGGGGTGTGCCTGGGGGGAGCAGGTGTACAAATGCCTTTCAGCACTCTGTCTTACCCGCTTCATCCGGACGCTGCGCCGCTCCAAGGAGTTTCGAACAAAAGGTGGCTTCTTGGACAGTGTGGAGCTGTCACTATCACTCCGATTCAGCTACAAGAAAAAAAGTCATGGGAGTTAAGGTCCAAGTGCATTCGGAAGGCACACTGGGGCCAGAGGGTGGTGTTTCCCCCGGCTCGGCCTAGTCCTTGCTCTCCTGTGCAAACATCCCGAGTTCCTGTTCCGTGGGGACTGCAGGAGGCAGGTTTCATTCTGAACCTCCTTTTCTGTCTAGATGAAAGTTTATTGAGCACGTACTCAGCACAATGCATGCTGCTACATGCTATAAGTGTGACATCTCATTTAATCCTTCCAACAACTGCGTGGGACAGAAGCACCCCCATTTTACCGAGGAGGAGATAGGGGCTTAGAGGTTACAGGACTTGTCCACGTTGGCGAGCAGGTGGCAGCATAGTGAGACTCCAGGGTGTACTGCCCCCTTGACCCACCATGAAAAGTCCTCTTTGCGTCGACTCTTCCCTGTCACCCTTTATGGCTGAAATGGAGCCACTGTCAAGATTGACATATATATATATATATATAAATGTAGCACAATAGCAAAGCCTCAGGGGTGGTATCCTTGGAGAAAATGGGTAGACAGGCTGGGTGAGGGTTGTGCCCATTGCAGCTCTCCCCTCCTCAGAATCCCTTCAATCCTTTGCTTATTTGTACCCTCCCTAGAAAGCTGACGTTCTCTATCCATGGCCAGTGATCAAGGCTGTGGTCCGGGGAGATGCTTTTCTACCAAGTGTGCGTGTCCCCCACAGGAGGACCGGAGAGGGAGGCTGGGATGACAGCACATCCCCGGACGTGTGGCGTAGGAGCTTCATTCTTGAGGCACATTTTTCCAAGTCAGTGGGATCCCCACAGGCATTTGCTACAGGGCCTGTCTGCTCTGGCAGCTGTCAGCTCACTGCTGCATCTCTCTCTTGAGAAGCTGTTTGTGTGTCATCATTTTTGTGGTTATTAATAATTATCAGTGATAATGATATCAATAGTCCTGCTATGTTGATGAACAGTCAGTCACCCCAGGGGGGCATACACAACTGATGAAACAGTTACTGTGCCAGACAGAGTCTCAACCAGAGCCAGAACTAGAATAGTAATGATAATTACAGCCACGTGGACAGAGCACCTACTAGGTGCCATGTGCTTTACTGATGATTTCATTTAATCCTCGAACAATCCTAATGGAGGGTCAGAGAGTTTAAGACACTTTTACAAGTAGTACAGCTGGTGACTATCAGAATGACAGTTCAACATCCAATCTGACTCCAAGGCCACGTCCTCTCCCGGCCCCCAGGATGCACACGAGGCTCAGAGATGAAACTAATGTACAGACGGAAGGGTGGACCATTTTGACAGGGGTGAATTCGTACGAATGGACTGGATACCATACCGGAAGGGCACTTTATTCTGCATTGCTTCAATCCAAAGGTGGCACTTGCAGAATCAGACACTTGATCCTTAAGTCATAGTCATTTGTATTAAAGACCATGTTATAAGAGAGTGAAGAAAACTACATTAAGTCCTTGAAGTTAACAGGTTTTTTTTTTTTGTTTCTTTACATAAAATATTGTAATGCATTTAATCTCAAATACGGTAGAATATAGTGTTGCCTTGTTATTATTTCCATGGAATAAGGAGGGAAACTGAAATAAACTGAAAGCCACAGGGAGCTATTCCAGGAATGAGAATTTTAGAGCGACTGTATCCATCAGGTGAGCCAACCAGCATATGAGACAGCACTGCCGATAAATACGGAGGTTTTAAAGACACAGGGGTTGTGGACAGCTGTAGGGGGTGCAATTCATTTTCCCTACTCTCGTGGACTTGGAGTTCAGTGGGGGCCCAAGCCTAGGACACTAACCAAGTGACACAGGCCATGCTGAATCGCACAGGAGGGAGGCACCCGGCAAAGGTGTGGCTCAGGCCAGGTGAAGGAGTTACTTGTATTCGGACTGGAGGAGGGCAGAGAAGTCCTTCAGGAGGTGGCTCTAAGTAATATAAAGGCTGAAGGCCCTGGAGTCAGACCCCTGGCTTTGCACTTAGTAGCTCTAGACCGAGAATAAAGTGCTCTCATTTTCTGAGTCTCAGTTTCTGCATCTATGAAATGGGATTAATGTGATGTGCCTTCCAGGATTGTTTGTAAGATTAGATGACACAGAAAATAGTTGTTTTTGGGGGGAAGGAGGGGAGTTGCTAATTAGCATTTGAAACCCCGTCCATAGGATCCCCACTTTATGACTCACAGGGGGAGACAAAGCCCACCTCTCACGAATGAAGCCAGAGGCACAGTCTCGTTTGGGTGGCTTCCCTTTCAGCTAAAAGCAAGCACAGGACTAGACTCTGACAATTAGATGCAGCTGCCACGGTCTTTGAATCACAGCCTGGTAAGCTGGACCTGATTCTCCGTTACCAAGCCTCTCGGATTCCCCAGGTCACCCTCATTCCACCCACATGCCAGGTTCGCCGGTATCTCAGGAAGAAGCCATTAGTGGCAGGTAGCGGCAGCGGCAGCGCCCAGAGCTGTGACCTCCTGCAGTGGCAGGAGTCTGGTGGAGGCATCGGTGTTGAAGCCCAGGGCCAGCGGTGGGGCCAGCTGGGGCCAAGTGCTACAGCAGCACGGGCGATGTCCTCACCTGATTGTCTCTGTGGTATGATTTCGGCTGTGGTCTGGCCCACCTTGTTTCTACCTGATTTCTGAGGCTGGTTCTAAGCCTTCTGATGAAAATATGAGCTACTGAATTTCCTTTCCAAAAATGTCTTTCCCGCATCTCCTGACCCCAGTCTGGTTCTGCTGCCTGTCGTTGAGAACCCTGACTAGTAGCACAGGATTTGGTGCTAGGAAGTGGAGTGACATATCCGACTGGAAAACATGGAGCTGGAGGTAGGAAGGGGTGAGTTAAATTGTTACCTGTTGTATCTCGGGAGACACGTTGCATGACTAAGGAGTTTTAGGGTGAAAGACGGGAAGAAATTCCGGATGTTGTACCACTGACTACTTCTTGTAGCTTTCAGTAAGATTGCAAAAGAAAGGGGTAAGCTTGGGCTGATGGGGGTCTAGTCGGAAAGCTAGGAAGGAAAAATACACGGCTTTGCCAAGAAAAGCCCTCCCTGCCTGTGGCATATGATCCACGCTGGCTGGGAATTTCTTTTCTTTCTTTCTTTCTTTTTTTTTTTTAAAGCTAAGAAAGCATATTAAATGAAAAGTAGATAGTACACTCCCAAAATAGTGGGAGCGGGCAGGCCAGGAAAAGAGCAACTGCCCCGGGAATTTCTTAATTTGCTGCCTTGCAGGGTTGGAAACTGGTCCAGATGATAAAATACGGTGAGGACTCAGCGTGGTATAGGCGTGCTAGAGATGCTTAATAAATAGGACCAAGCTCCTGGTTATTTGGGGATACCATTCCTAGAAAAGGGCCACGTAAAGTGAATCCATTTCAACAGGGGACCAGAATTTTATAGCAAATTTTGGAGAGGGAGAAGTTTTAAGTCTTTAGTTGGAAAAGAAAGACACGTTACCAAGTTGTGTTTTATGTCTTCTATTTAACAAACTTAACAACTGCATGCTAATCCTGATGAAAAAGAATGAATCAAACACTAACTTCTTTTGGTGTGATTTTTTTTTTTTCATAAGATTCCTCACTTGGTATTTGATTTCCACTGTGTGTTCATAAAGGCGGTAATTTTGCCCCAAACAGAGGGTTTTATTCATCATCCTAAGGGCTTTTCTAAATCCTTTAAAATACATCTGAAACAGGGACTGGGGTTTTCTCCTCTTGAGCTGTGAGCTGGCTTAACTGCAGGATTCTTTGACTGTGATTCGGAAATCCCCAGTGTCAAAGTCACAAGCACTGACTTCAGAAAACCCCGTACCTTTTGCAAGACAGGCAGCCAACGTGCACTGTGCTTTCACTGCCCGTTCAAATGCTTACAAGCTTAAACAATTAGCTCTTTTGAGACTTGACACAGAAGGGAGGGGTTTATGGTATTTCTGGGAGGCACCGCAGGGACTATTTTTGTGGGGACTAATTTGATAAGTAGCCAGTAAATGAGTGAAATTTTCACATATTGAAGACATTAGGTCCTCTACTCAATCTTATACTTGTAGGCCTTGGATACTGAATATCTGATATTGAGAAGCCCCCTCAGTATGCCTCTCCTCCTGCGATGCCTTATTGGAACATGAGGCGGGAAGGCTCTGCTGACACATCTAGTTACTGTTCACTGGTTCTGTGTTGGCGGGAGGGAAAATTGGATGTTGACACATCACTTGCACCCAGGACTAAGGTAAGGCGTACATGTGTCACATCTGTGCCACCCCGGAGGAAGGTCAGGAACGGGGTCTGGTTCTTTTGTCCCAGCAACCAGCATGACGCCCCGACGCATGTTAAGCGCTCTATTCACGATACAATAAAAAGAGTGGGCTGGTCTAGGAAGCGGGGGAAACTACCTGGGTAGCAGGGCTTCTAAATGTCAGGGGGCCTGCAAGAGCTGGTTGGCACCCCATAGGTAAATAGGGCCGGGGGGCCAGAGCGAACCTGAAAGCACCCTCCCCTCCAATCACCCAAGGGTGGCTGCACCAGCTGCTCAGCTCCAGCCAGCAGTTCTCTCTCCGGGGGAGAATGCGTGGCCCGTGGTGCCAGACCATCCCTTTTCTTCAAGAGAAACTGAAATTGCGTGAAATCGTTCCATTTTTCTTTTATCTTTAATAGCCTTTCCTAAGTTTTCAATGTTAGCAACAATATCAAATTAAAAGACAAACAACCTGTCAGTAGATACACGTCTGTTGCCATTACGTAACCTGCACACCGGGATTGATGACCCTGGAGGTGAGGAAGAAATGTTCCCTCAGGGACCGTGACGGGTCAGTCTGATCTCAGCAAGTAGCTGAGTGGCAGGGCAGGGCGTGAGCGAGGAGGAGGGGAGAGTTGGTTGGAATTATAATAATATTGGCCACGTACTGGTTACCGAGCCTTTCCCATACTTGATCTAAGTCAATCCTTCAAACAACCCTATAAAGTTGGCCCATTAACTGCACATGAGGAAACTGAGGCTCAGAGGTGCTAGCTTGCCTGAGGTTACCTGACAACGTGTGAGTAATCAGGATTTGCACCCAGAACTGTGTGAGGCTAAAGGCTCTCAGTTACCCCTCAGGAAGCAGGTGCTCTGGACAAGGAAAGAACCACCTATTTGCTTACCCGGCACACGTATTGGCTCTGGGGTCCGGGGGAGAAGGTCTTGGAGCGGATGATGGTGCTTCCTCGAAGAAATGGCCCTGGAGACGGCGTGCCCACCCGCCGGTCCTTGGGCCGCACCACTGTGGGGGATGGGGCCGGGGCTTCTGTGTTGGTCTCTTTGTCCACCTGAGGAAGAAGCCACCACAGTTTTGAGGCCACCAATAACCGCAGAGTCTCAGCCACCCAACCTGAGACCCATGGAGAAGACTCCCCAGCTGCTTCCCACTCCTGTCACCTCACCTTTGTCCCACAGACAGAGCTGGGAGCTTCCTTGGCCCCAGCCCTGCTCAGCAGGACATAGCCTAAGGCCCCCAGTGCCGCTGGCCGCTATTCCTCCATATTACCTGTGAGCCGGGGCTAGCTGGGGTATATTCAGTCCCCAAGCAAGCTCAGGTGAGTAGCAGAGGCACCGCAAACACGGGTGTCCTGGACTTCACATATTTAAGACTTATGTGCCAGGCACATTTTGACAAAGCCACAACCAAGGCCCCCACTGCCCCAGCCAAGAACCACTGATGTTTTCTTGGAACTACGGAGGCAAGCAGCAAATCTCTTTCTTAAACTAGGTGGTTAGGTTTTCTACCGCCCTTTTCACAGTAGTCACCAGTAAAAGATAAGCAAACAGAAACACCTAAATGCAGGGCCTCTGTCTGCCTTAACAGTGCCGTTGCGTAACTTCGAAAAAGGCACTCCCTTTGACTGGAACAGCTGCAAAAAGGTTCCCCCTTGGTGTGGAGCGGGCAGCCCTGGATTCTTCTCTCATCCCGCTTGGCCAGGTGCACCTGGCCAAGCGTTTGTGCAATGCCTGCAGCTCCGCCCCCAGGAGCCCTGCACGGACACAATGGGGGGCTCTATTTCCAGGAGCCCTGCAGAGATCTCCGTGGGGAGTGAGTCCTGTTGTAACACGTCACAGTGCAGCAGTGAAGCAGGGGCCAAGGGGAACCTGACTGGACTCCCTTCTCCTAGGTGCACTGTAGGCCAACCCAAATGAAGAAATGCACTCCTTAGACCCTGTCTGCAAGGTGAGCATTACTCAGTCCAGTTTAGAGATGTGGAAATGAAGGTTCAAGAGGGATGGAGTCACCTGCCTAAGATGACGCAGCTAGGGAGTAGCAGAGCCAGCATTTGAACCCAGAACCATCTGACTGCAAAGCTAGATAGAGGTCTGTCCAGAGACACAGGAGAACTGCACGCAGCAGGAGACAGGAGGGGTGAGTCCGCCTCCCCTGGTTTACTGTCACCAAAATGAGCCAAAGTATAGGCAGCGACACTGATTTACACCTTCTGCCGGTCACCCCTTCCAAGGGCCTGTCCCCTGAAGCTGGAGGACAAGGCTTAGTGCTGAGCCTTTCCTAACTGCCTGGGCTCAAAGGTTGACGCTTACTTCCCTAAGACAGCCTTTCTTATCTCCCTAGCCCTCCCTACCTTTACCGCTGGGCACTCATCCATTTCCGGAGAGGACTTCTCGGTGAAAATGTCCTCCTCTCCTTCCTCCTCCTCTGCTGCTGCCTCGTTTTCGCTGGTTTCCTCCTCAAACCTCCTGTGATGACAAAGAACTTTGGTTACCCACCCAGAGACTGCTCTGATCCACTCACCTGCCTTTAAATGCGCCCAGGGAAGGGCTTCCAGGACGTTTTAGGACATGTTTTTGAAGGAAAAAAAGATCAATTTTAGTGAAATATAATGTACATACAGCAAAACACCTGTTCAGTGTATAGTGTGCCAAGTTTTGAGCAATGTATTCTTCTGTGACCAGCGTCACATTCATGACATGAGCCATTCCAGAGAAAGGCTCCCTTATATCCTTTCTCAGTTAATTTCCCTCCACCCCCAGCCCAGCACTGGTCAGCTTTCTGTCACTAGAGATGAAATCTGATTTTTCCAGCATTTCATATAAATGGAAATCTGACAGTATACGCTTCATTCTCTCAGCATAATGTTTCTGAGATTCATCCATGTTGGCGATTGTATCAATAGTTCACTCCTTTTTGCAGCTGAGTAATATTCCATTGGATGGAGAAGGCCGCAGTTTGTTTAGCTGTTCATCAGGTGATCAACGTTTGGATTGTTTCCATTTCTTAGCATTATGAAAAAAAGCTTCTACAGACCTTCACCTACAGGTCTGTGTAGATACAGGTTTTCATGTCTCCTGGATACTGTGTCACTTTGCTAGGGATGCCATAACACAACACCCCAGAGTGGGTGGCTTAAAACAACAGATATTTCTCATAGATCTAAAAGCCCAAGATCAAGGTGTGGGCAGGTCTCTCTTTCTCAGAGACCTCTCTGAGGTCTTTCTGTGGCTTGCAGATGACTACCTTCTTGCTGTGTCCTCAGATGGTCTTCCCGTCATTGGTGTTCCTCTGTGTGTCCAAATTTCCTCTTCTTACAAGGATACCAGCTCTATTGGATTAGGGCCCACTGTAACTTTAACAACCTCATGTTAAGTTAATCACCTTTTAAAAGCTCTATGTTCAAATACAGTCACATTCTGAGGTCCTGGGGTCAGGGCCTCAATATACGAATTTTGCAGGGGGCATCATTCAGACCATAACAGATACATATCTAGGGGTAGAATTGCTGAGTCGTACAGTACGTATAAGTTTATACTTTTAAGAAACCGACAAACTGGTTCTGCAACGTGGTTACGCCACTTTACATTCCCATCAGCAATGCTATGAGAATTCTAGTTCCTCATCTAGACTTGGTATTACCAGTATTTAAGTTTAGTCATTCTCCAGGGTGTGTGCTCATGTCTCACTGTGGTTTTAATTTGCACTTTCCCACTGACAATCTTTTCATGCATTTATTGACCATCTCTATATTTTCTTTTGCAAAGTGTCTTCTAGAATCTTTAGCCCATTTAAAAACTGGGCTGTCTTTTTATTATTGAGTTGTAAGAATTCATTATACATTCTGGATATAAGTCCCTTGCAAATATTTTCCCCAAGCCTGTGGCTTAATTTTTCCTTTTCAAAATGGTGTCTTCCAAAGAACAGAAGCTTTCGATTATGATATAGTCCAATTTATCAATTTTAAAAATTGCTTGTGCTTTTTAGGTCCTACCTAAGAAGTCTTTGCCTACCCTAAAGTTGCAAAGAATTTCTCCTACATTTTCTTAGTAGGAGTTTTATAGTTTTCAGCTTTTACGTGTAGCTCTATGCTCCATTTCAGAGTCTTTTTGTACATCATGCTCAAAGTTTTTTTTGTTTTTCTATATGGATATTCAATTGTTCCAGCATCATCTGTTGAAGAGGCTTTACTTTTGGTGATATTCTGCATAATTATTCTTTCCCCATGGACTTCACGGTTGGAAGGAGTGGTGTGACAAATGGACCGCGTTTGTTAATTAGTAATCTATCTCTATTCCCATCTTTCCTTCTCAAAGACATACATAACCGCCAGGCTTCTGATCAGCATGAGGCAGCATTACCACACTGAGCAGAAGGAATTCCAGCCAAAAGCAGAAAATCTGACATCTAGTTAGCTGGCTCAGTGAGACTGTGGGTAAACCTAAAATCTCCCTTAGGATTTTCTCAGTGGGGAGAAGAGCTGTTGGATCTCTACCCCTAACCCCACCATTAAAGCCTCCTCTGCACTTAGTGGGGGACTTGGCTACGGAAGGGGCTTTGCTCTGCCCTCCGCTGCGCCCGCAGCCTCTCTGTCTCCTTATAAAAGAGCCATTAAACATGGGAACATGCAAAAAGTCCCTCCTCCAGGATTCTGCAGACGCCACATTAACCAGCATTTACGGAGGGCTTAATAAGCTCCAGGTGCTATGCTGAGGCCTTACAGCCCTGCAGTGAGTAATTACTGTCTCCATTTTATAGATTCACAAGCTGAGGATCAGACATTTGACAGGCCGTGTCCCGTGTCACGGGCTGCTAAGTGGTGGAGCCCGGTTTCCAGCCCAGGTTTGTTCAAATCCTCTCAGCGCTCAACCATATGGAAACCTCCTCCTTTGATTATGAATCTGATCTAAATAATTCCGGAAAAAAAAATCAATCTCAATTGTAAAGAGAAAAATAATTAAAATAGACAACATCGTTTTACCCTTTGGAGCAGCATGAGAAGAAATATCTGGTGATCTGAAGGGCTGGAGAAGGTGGAGGGGGACAGGCATAGCCCTATGGGGAGCGTAAATCAGAGCAGCCAATTGATTCTCTGAAGTCCGTCTGGCAGTCTCTGCCAGAATAAAACATGGACAGAGTCTCGAGGAAGTCCAGTAGTTGGATTATACTGAATGTCGGAGAGGCAGCAGGTTTGGGGGATACTCATAATCATGCTGGTGGGAGCATTTACTAGCACCGTCTTATTTGAGAAATATTCCACAAGGCTACTTCTCAACATCTGTCCTAGACAAACACACGTTCCCAAGGAGGCCAGTACAGGGATTTCCACGCTAGCGTTGTCTGTGATTATATTCTCCTCTATTGTCTAATACTTTTAGAGTTTTGTTTTGCCTGTGAATCTCAAAAAAAAAAAAAATCCAGCCTTCTGATTATATGCACTAAAGAAGCCTGACCAAATAAAAAGGAAGGAGACACAATGGCACCCTGGGCCTTGGGTGCTGAGGGAGTGGGGTAAATTAGCGGAGAGGGCTGCTCTTTTGGGGGCCTGCACACATGACTCCAAGGTTGGGCAGGCACAGCAAGGCTAGTTAACATTCCAGCCAACATGCTCCCCCCCCCCCCAAAGAAGCCTGCCGTCTTCTTCGGATTTACTCCAGTAGAGCCGCGCTGGGATTCCCAGCCCTCTTTGCAAGTCAGTGTCTAGGGGAGTTTGAATGGCAAGGGGTGCGGAGAGAGGGGGCCACAAAAGGAGAGAGAACAGAAGGCGGTTGCTAGGCGATGGTGTGAAAAGTCTCAACACAAGCTTGGAATTTGGGGAAACCACTGATGTTGTGCCAAGGTTTTGGAAGACAGGTCCCGGGCCTATTTCCGGCATCAGACCTTTGCCTGTGTGAATCACAGCCCAGCCCAGCAGTGTGCTAGAAAGAGAGAGAGAGAGAGCGAGGGAGAGAGATAGAGAAGGCGGGGAGCGGGAGAGAGGAATTGAGACATTTTAGAGAGAATCCTAAAACCAACAAATGAACATATAAAAATTAAGGCACCCTGCCACACCCTTCATCACATGGAGGAATCAAGACGTGTAAAAGAGAGGTCAGCCTGAGGGCCAGATCCAGCCCACTGCCTAGTTTGGATCCAAGTTTTGGTGACAGAGACACAGTGGTTGGTGTGCGTTTGGTCTGTGCCTGCTTTCACACTAAAAACAGCAGAGTGAGTGAATGCTACAGAATCTGTGTGGCCCGTAAAGCAGGCATGCACAATACTCTCTGGCCCTTTCCAGCAAACATTTGCTGACCTCTGGAGTAAAACAGATTAAGGAAAGGCTCCTTCTGAGACCAAATGTAGGCTTTGGGGCTGTAACCGAATAAGACAGAAGAGCTACTGAGTGCTTCCTGTGGGTCAGGGTCTGTGTGAAGTGCTTATCAAGCATCATTTGACGGAGTCTACGAAAGACCCACGTGTAGTGGCTATTTTTAAAACCCGTATTTCACAGATGAGCAAAAGGAGGTTTCACACCACGGTTCTCAGCCCAGGTTGCACATTAGAATCACCCAGGGGGGGGCTTTGAAAACGTACTGGTGCTCCGGCGTCACCCAGACCTAGGATTCCACGGGAAGCTGGCTGAGCTAGACTCTGAATTTATATCTGAGTTCAGAGCACATGCATTGAAGCCCAACCATACTTCCTCCTCCCAAACGATCAACTTCTGGATGGAACCTGCCTTCTTCCTTTTGAGCTCGTAGTCAGCAGTGTTCCTTCTTGTTTTCCTAATAATAATTTCTACCATCTATTGAGCGTCTACTGTGAGCTTTTTACTCTTCATCAGCAGCTGTTCCTTCAGTCCTTTCCGCAGCAAGCCATATATCTAGCTAGACTTTAACACTCTTGTTTTATTTTCATTCCATTTAATTGTCCACGGTTACCTTCTGAAGCCGACTCATTGGCTCATGGCCCACCCAATATCCATTTCCACTTTCCTCCTTAGTAACAGAACCCTGATTTTTGTACTCAGCTCAACAGACCTCATTTCCCAGCCTGCCTTGCAGTGAGCTAGGCCAACTGGCTATGCTTGGCCAATCAGAAGCAAGTAGAAAATGCTGGGCGGGACTTCAGGGATGCTCCTTGGTTAAAAGGCACATAGACGCACTTTTGACTTTCCTTTCCTGATGCTTGCCTGATGGCTGGTGACTCAGCAGCCATTTTGGCCTATAAAGCAGTCTTGATGATGGAGGCCGCACAGTAACGACACAAACCAGAATGACAGAAGGAGTCTGGGCTCCCAGTAACATCTCGGAGCTGACAGATGAGCCTTCGATTGCCTTCCTCTTTTTAAGTAACAAAGAAATAAACTCCTATCTTCTGCTCTTTGTTCCTAGCAGTCAAATGCAATTCCTTATTGAGGCCTCTTCATTTTATGGCAAATTATACTTATTTTCCATTTATAGTAATATAAAGTGTCTTTAAGTTTTTTTCCTTTTTTTACCAAAATAAATGTAAGTGCATCAAGAGAAACTAATATTAGATGTGAACTAGCTTGACTATTTCGTGGAACACAGAATAACAAATTGGGAAGGGATTTGGGGAACCACCAACCAGGCTATTATACTGCACCGCTACCTGTAGAGAAACCATGAGGAGAGTGTCTCAGTTTTCCCAGGGGACCACGTCTCTTGGTTGCCCTGGTGTTTGGGGATCTCTTCCCCAGGCCCAGGTCCAAGCCAGACCAGTTCCTGAGGCTCAAGGGAGCGCTCACTTACCAGCTGTCTTCCAGGGTCCGGCTGCTGCTTCCTTCCTGCCTCTTCTCCAGCTCCACTGCTGTCTGTTCCAACAGAGCAGACACGGCGTCCTGTGAAAACAAGGGCTCACGGGTTCATCTGCACACCACGGACGCGGCCCCTCCCGGCAAGAATCAGAGCTTCTCAGAGGATGACCCTCCCCGTGAACTGAGGGTAAAACTGAAGACTGGAGTGGGTGAGCGTCTTGCCCCAGGATCACTTATACATTAGAAATACAGGACTTAGTTCTCCTAACTAGCAGTTCTCTTGAGAATAACCCCAGTATATGTGGGCAGTGTTGGAAGACGGCCAAGTTCAGCAGTTGAGTGAGACAGACTTATAGGTCTTCGGCTGTTAAGGAGATCACAGGGTAGTCAGGGAGATCATCACATGAACCATCAATAACAAAACAATGTGAGAAGCGCTGTGAGAGAGGGAAGTATGGATGCTTGGGAATAGAGGAACGACGGCAAAGCCTTTTTGGGGGCTGTAGTCAGGTAAGGCTTCCTGGAAGAAGAAGGTCTATACTGAGCATTGTTTAGAGTGAAAAGGCCTGTGTGACTTGAAGACGTGCTTTAACCTCTCTGAGACTCAAGTTTCCTTTAATACCTACCACAAAGGGTGGTTACGAAGATTGGGAATATATACATAAGGTAGGCAGAACAGTGCCTAGCACATAATTGGCCCTCAGTAAATGCCTACTAGTAGCAAAGCAAAACCGATCTTGTCCTTTTCTGAGGATATGGTTAATTTGCAAAAACCCTGGGCCAGAGTCTGGGTAATTCCTGAAATTTTCTTTTGGGGAAGGAAAGAGGGGACTGAAGTCAACTGAAGGCCTGGTATATGCCGGCACTGATAGATATAGCATTTTACTGAACCTTTACAACCCTCCCAATAGGGAGAGGTTATGATTATTCCCTTGAGAAATTGGAAATGAGGACACTAGCATGCCGAAATTTGGTGCCCCTCATGCAAGACAATGCTCTAGGTAGTAGAGGGGTCTATTTTTTAGACTGTTGCCAGTTCACAGACTTTTAGAGTGGGTTTGAGACCTCGCTTGGTTGCTTAGGAGATGTGTGTCCTTACATAACCGTTCTGAGCCCTGGTCAAGGGCGCAGGACAGACAGGACAGTGCCGGACATCACAGGAAGTGCACACAATGATGATGATGATGAAAAGAGAGGAGGAAGAGGAGAGAACAGATTGAATCCTTACTCTTATCCCTACTGGTGCGACGTAGCCCATCCCCTCCATTGATATTCCGGGCAGCAACCAACTATTTGGGATCCCATACCCTGTGTCACTCTATGTTCAAGGGCAATTTCACTGCTCCATAGAGTTCTGGCCAGTCTACTTGGCCAGCAGACTTGGACTTTCCAAACGCAGGAAACAGTTTAAGGATGTTTTATAGGTTAAAGTATACTGCACTAAAATGAAAACGATACACATTTTCAGTCAAAAATAGGCAAATGTAAGATTTTCAAGAAAGAAGTAATGAAACAGATACCGTCTATCAAGCCCTTACCAAGTGCTCTTTAAAACTTTGTACTTCTTCAAAACTTCCTAACAATGCTTTTAGACTCGAATAGATTCAACATGAAGAAATGGAAGTGCAGAGAGGTGAAACATTGACCCCTATCACCCAAGAAACACCAGGTCAGTCTTCGAACTGTCCTTCCCATGACTTTCCTCTGCCTCTTACATCAAGTTTCCACTATGGACTACTATGCACATAGTAGGGTCTTAATAAAGGTTCATTTTCTACCTTCCACAGATGTTGCCTTCCTTCTTCACTTAATTTAAAAAAAAATCATGACGTGAATTCAGGTTTTCATATGAGGTCAAGCAAAGTATAGAAGGGTGAGCACAACTGGGAAGGGGGGCAGTTGCAGATGGGGGACTGGCCCCTTGCAGAGATCTCTCTTACCCTCGCCTCTTCACCCTCTCCTCCCCGTCCCCTCTGCTCCATATCTTCCACCTCTGATGCACAGACATCTCCCTTTCTGGGAGAAGCTTTTTCCTTCCTTGCATCCCAGTGCTGCATGTGTGGGGGGTGGCGCAAACCTGAGGCCCAGCTCACCGTGCTTTCAGGCCCTGGGGTGGGGGCCAAGGCTCCCCCTGGCTTGGACTCCCTGCTCTGTTTCTTCAAGTATTTGTAGCTCAGGAGGTTGTACCAGCGAGTCGACCTCTCCCCAGACCGGCAGACCTCGGCCAGGCTGATCTGGGCGCCTCCCTGTTGAAGATGTAAAAAGGGAGAGCGTAAGCAGGGGCTGGAAAGGTGTCCCGGGGCATTTGGCTCCTGGGAAAAGTATGGACAATACCTGTCCAGGTGAGATGGAAGCTTCCTGGGAGGAAGAAAGGGCTAGTCGTTAATCATTTCTGATAACTCACTCATTCACTAACTTATTCATCCATCGGATTACTCACTTGCCAAATGTCTGTTAAATGTTTATCTGTAGATACTGATATGGACAGCTCTGCAGGCTATATTGTTAAGGGGAAAAATAGCAGAGTACAGAACAGGATATACAACATGCTACTTTTTGCACAAGAAATGGAGAAAGGTATAAGAATACATATATTATTTCATGCATCACTAAGAAAGAAAAATAGCTGCCAATTAAACTATGAACTGCCGTCCAGTAGAAACTGCATCTTGACTTCAGAGACGATAGTGTGAAGATAACGTGTACTCTAACATCTATGATACAGAGAAATGTTAGATAATGAAAAGTTGCAGAGAAAAAGGATACAGGGGATAGGAGGGAGGGGGAATGTGATTGTCAATAGGTGGTCACACGTGGGCCAAGACCAGAAGGAGGCGAGGCAGTGAGCCCTGTGCATTGATATCTGGAAACAGGGAATTCCAGCCAGAGGAAGCAGCGGGTGCAAAGGCCTGGAGTGGGGCACATGCTGGCGTATTCCAGGGGCACAAGAAGGCTGGGGAAGTCTTGAGGATGAAATCTAGGAGGTAACAAGGAGTAGATCCCGGAGGGCCTTGGAGGCCAGGTAAAGGGCCCAGGTGTGGACTCTAGGTGGAGACAGAAGCCATGGTAAGCTTTCAAGCAGGCGTGGCATGCACTGATTTGCAATTTTAATAGGATCACTCTGGCTACTGTATTGAAGAGATGAATGGAGAAGACAAAAGACAGAGGTGGGACACCCAGGAGGAGACCGCTTGTGACAAGCCATGTAAGAGATGATAGTGGTGAGAGGCAGCTGGAGTCGGGGGGATCTTTTCAAGGTGGAGCTACCAGGAGTTCCTGAAAGACTGTGTGGGGCGTGACAGGAAAAGGGTCAAAGATGACCCTATGGTCTCCGGCCTGGGCAACGGAAGAACGGGGTTGCCATCAGCTGAGATGGTGAAGGCACAGGACGAAAGATCAGGGGGCACATTTGTGGACAAGTTATCTGAGATGCCTACTGGACACACAAGAGGACGTGGACCAGGCAGAGGACATATAAGATAGAGATGAGCAGAGGGGCTCAGGCTGGAGTCATCCATTTGGGACAGTGTTTAAAGCCAAGAGACAGGATATCACCAAGGGGGTCAAAGCAAATAGACAAGGGAGGAGGAGCAAGGCCTCAGCCCGGGGCCCCTCCAACCTAGAGGGGTCAGGGAAATGAAGAATCAGCAAAGGAGACACAGAGAGAAGACAGCGAGATGGGAAAAGGCTAGCAGAGATAAGTGTCACGACAAAGGCTATCAAGGAAGGTGGCATGAGCAACTGAGCCCCGTGCAGTTGCCAGGCCACGAGATGATGTAGAACTGGCCACTGGATTTAGCAACAAGCAGGTCACTGAGGACTTGACAAGCACTTTTCTGATGAGGGAAAAAGCCCATGTGGGCTGGGTTACAGAGAATGTGAACACCTCCTTCGTGCTTTGCTGTAAAGAAAAGGCAAGAAAGGATGCCGTCGCTGGAGGCAGTAGTAGGGTAAAGAAAAGTGTGTTTTTTAAGCAAAGGGGAAGAGCAGCACGTTGGGACACTGACGGGTCAGATCCAGCGGAGGAGGGAGAACTGAAGACAGAAGGGAGAGCAGGACAATGACCGCTGGCCTGATGTCCTTGCGAGAGAATGGCCTTAAATGGGAGTGGGAGGGCCCATCCTTACAGCCAGGAGAAATTGCAGAGATGAGAACAGCTGGATGTGGGTGGCAGTTGCAGAAGGTTTCAGGGGAGGGGAGGATAAGAACTACCCGCTGGGACAAGCTGGAGAGTAAAATCTTTGGAGATACAGCATAAGTGCTGGGCACCAGCATTAGGGCTCACGGGAGCTCCGTGGCCATGATTTTAAAATGACACCATCCGGCATGGCTGTGTGTGTTTTTGTCCAGTTGCACAGGTGGAAAGGAGGTGGAGAGTTCGCTTCGACGGAGCTGGGATTTCGCCAAGTGAGAAAGGCACAAAGGAGATGGTGTTATGAGCTGTTGTTACTTACGGGACTTGAGTGGGGCCTAGGAAGGGGGCTGCCTCAATGGAGCCTGTGCTGAGTGGCTGTGAGCTTAGCAGGTGAGGGTGGGCAGCTAGGGGCCAGCTGGAAAGCATGTGACCTATTATGCTGCACTATAGCTTTGGGTAGAGCTGGTGCCTCTGATATTGGGGAAAGCAGGCCACATATTCCTCCAAAACCATAATCCAGGTCCAAGGACGTGAGAGACTCGTACAGTCACCCCGTGACAGATAGGACAGTTCGATGGCTATGTGTAAGGAAGCTGGAATCTGTGTTCAAATTGAGGTCTCTAAATCCAGGTCTCTAAACCTATGTGCTGGATGACCCAGGCAGGTTACGGAGCCTGTCTGGGCCTTGCGCCCTTATCTGTCAAATGACAGCAGTCCTGATGCTTCTTCCTAGGGCTGCTGTGAGGATTCAATGAGATACTGCACGCAAAGCTCTTAAGCCAGCGCTGGACACACAGACACTGCTCAGGACCGGTACTCTGGTTGCCTCGCTGATTCCATGGCTCTGAACAGACCAGGGATTCCGCAAACGCAGCAGTGCTGGAAGACTGCGTGGGAGCAGACAGCCCTTTCTCCTTGTGTCTCCCTTCCTCGCCTCCTCCAGCCACCAAACCATGATAGCCTGACACTCCACGTCCCCACAGGATACGGAGAAGTAGGTTTCCCATTGGCCACGGACAGAGACCAGCCACCGTGGGATGGGCGCTTGGCTGCTGCCATGGCAACCAGCAATGGCCAGACTTCAATTAGGGAAGAGGAACAAAAGGCATCCAATTAGGAGAAGAACACAGGATGCAGTCTCCTCACTTTGGAGTGGCCAGGGCTGAGGAAACGCTGCGCTGCAGGAGCCCGGGTTTGGAAAAGTGTCCTGCCCTGTCACTCAGCGGCCACCATGCTTGCCACTCCCTCCAGTCACTGTCCCCACCTGTGAGGTCCAGGGAGCACTGCGCTGGCACGGAGAAAACACCGAGGGTCTGACATGGGTGGGTTGTAGAGGGTCTGACAGTGCTCCTGACTGTGTGACCTTGGGAAAGTTCTTTCTCATTTCTGTGCCTCGGTTTCCTCACTGGTATACCAGGGCCTATTTTATAAGACTCAGTGAGGATCCACAGCGATAATACAGGTAAGGAGCTTAGCTCAGTGCCTGCCACATAAACTGTACCCAGTCGACACTAGCTATTGCATTGTTGTCAGTAATAATAACAGCGTAAGTGGCCACGACGATGCTGTTATGGGCCCCAGCTGAGGAGGAGAGGGATGGGAACTGGTATCCTGCAGGCTCCTCACTGCTTTACGTCCTTCCTGTCCAAGGTGCGGTCCAGGCACCAGCAGCATTGGCATGACCTGGGAGGTTGTTCGAAATGCAGGATCTCAGGCCCCGTCCCAGACTTGCTGAATCAGAATCTGCATTCTAACCAGAGGCCCCAGGGAACTCGTGTGTGTGTTCAAGTTTCGGAAGCGCTGCTGTGGAGCCTCGTTTAATCTCCAGAGAACCACTGGTGAGATAGGCAGTGCTAGCTGAATTTTACACATAAAGAGATTGAGGCTGGAAGAGTTTTAGGTGGCACGGCAGGGAAGGGAAGGGCTGGTGACTCAGCCTTAGGGCCAAAGGATGTGGCCTCAATGCCACAGCAAAAGCAGAGGCACATCTGTCAAGTATGGAGAGTGAGGAGGTTGCAGGTCAAGTGTGGGTCACACCAGGAAATAGGAGGCCAGCCCATCCAGGGGGCAGGACTGCCCCTGCCACCCTCCCAGCGTCCAGACACGGAGGCGGGAGAAGCTCCGGGAGGGTTCACATCCTGTTTCCCTCCTTTGCACGTGCCTGCGTTTCCTGTTACCTAAAGCCATCCATCTCCAACGGGGCCCTCAACACAATGTGTTGTTTATCCTTACTGGCTTACAGCGTAGCCATCAAAGGTGGCTCTATTTCATGTTACCATTCGAACACTTTGAAATCTAAATGGCGCAGGGGGAACAAAGCCCTTCACTTCTTCTAAGTCATTTGGGCAGCACATCAAGCCCCTGCGTTAGCTACGAATCCCCATTTTCTAGATGCGAAAGCTGAGGAACATCCATCTGTACTTGGGTCTGCCTGTCTGTAGGGACCCAGGGCTACTTCATCTCCAATCCTGACTCCTGCCAATACTGGTGGGGGGAGGGAGAAATAGGCGGGTGAGGAGGAGGGGGACGTCGGAGGAGCTCTGCTCCAGGGAGGGACTAGCAGTGGCCCCATCCGACGAGAACCTACTGTGTGTCAGATGAGTAGGTGCTTTACATGAACCCTCTCACTTAATCCTTATAATGACTCTTCTAGTGGGCATGAGGGAGGCATTATCATTTGCATTTTATGGATCAGAAAACTGAGGACCAGAGAGGTTAAGTAACTTGCCCGAAGTCACCCAGCTATATAACGGGTGGTAAAGGTGGGGTCTGAGCTCCTGTCTATTTGTTCTTCTCTAATGCTGCATGGTCAAACTATGGCATGTGGCTAGTATCTTCCAGGTTCTGGTAGTTTAGGAAAACATTTTTAAGTCTGTTACTCTTTCTCCCATAAAGCGAGCTCCCCTCACCCCCAGTAAGTCTGAGAACGCTGTTTACCTGTGGAAGAGCCTGCCTCGAACCCCAGATGATGCTGACTGACACCAATCTGTGTTTTCTCTAAGCCTTCATGCTGAAGTGCAAGGTGGACCAATCCCTAGAAGGACAGAAGTCCGGACAGACAGACAGACAGACAGATAGACACACTGCCCTCACCAGGCAATCTTCCATAAGGCTCTGGTCGGTAGTGCAGACATCGACTCTTAAGGTCTTCTGGTGAAGGGCTGGATAGGACATGGACACCCAGAACACCTCGTTGAACACGACGGTGTCCGAGGCGTCCAGGGGCCGGGTCCGAAACAGGCAGGTGGTGCTTTCGGAACAGGGAAGGACAGCCACACGGATGTTCCTACAGGGAGACAGAAATGCAGGACAGCCCGGGTCAGCCCAAGTCTGGGGGCTGTGATGAGCTAACCAGCTGCTGCAAATGCCGAAGAAAACAGTGGACCAGGGCCTGTCGTTTCTCACGGAGGTTATTTGGGAGGGATGCAGAAAAGGGCCCCTAAGAATATACATCGCTCTTCCTTCTCCTGAACGCCCTAAATTCTTAGAACCTCAAAGCATGAGGAGCTTGAGGCCAGCAGCGTGCGAAGTTCCACGGCGAGGCTGCTTGTTAATCCACAGGAATCCTCACACAGTCGCTGGGAGGAAGGCAACCCCTGCGAAGGGGAACGTGCCGTCCTAACAAAACCTCAGATGCATTTGCCCTTTGACCCAGACAGCTCTCTTCTAGGCACCCTTGCACTGATACCCCTGCACAAGTACCAGTGACATATGAGGTTTTTCACCCTGGCGCCATGTGTACGAGCAAAAGACTGAAAACAACCCCAGTGTCCAATCGCGTCTTTCTTCTGTGTGGCCTGCTTTCCTCCTTCCCACATGCTGCACCCCGATGCTGGCTGGGTGCAGATCCCAGATATATGAGATTATATATATATAAGCTCCTGCTACTGCTGTCAGGCCATTGGTGTAAAGGAGAACACGGAGGCAGGCGATTCCTGGTCTGTGTGCTGGGAACAGCCAACAGGCAGACAGTGCAGGTAGGTATTGGCCCATTATCAATTTCGAGGTAACACCCATCACATCCAACAGAAGCACAGTGATGGGTGCTGACTCTTGAGAATGGTAGACCTGCCTCTTTCTGCGTGGAATACTTGAGAGCAGATACAAGGGACCGTGACTTTCTTCTCCAGGAGGCCTCAAGTTCATAGTGATCTGCTCAGCACCCTGTGCTTCCCGCTGGCACACGGTAGGTGCTCGGGGCGTGTGTGTGAAGTACGGAGTGCTTCTCTTTATGGTTGGTGAGTTTGCCCTCATGCCTGTCTCCACGTGCACAGTGCTGACACTTAGCATCACAGTCACAGGCATTAAATGCCCCCAGTGGGTTTACAGGGCCCCTTGTAAGCAGAGCGAACAGGACAGAGCGAAAGAGTGATCCCAGGGATGGCAGCAGGGGGACAGAGGATAATACACAGCCTGTGGGCCACATACTCACACTTTCTGGTCTTGTCGCAGCAACAGAGCAGAAAGGTTACTCAGCTGGATGATTAATATTGCAAATTGCTTACTCTTCTCATCATACCTGAAAGGGAAAGGGGCACACGGAGTACCTATTATTAACAGTTCTCTCTCTCTCTCTCTCTCTCTCTGATCATCACAGGCGTGGTGGCTGCTGGCTGCTCTGGGGACTGTGGTGAGCCTGAGAGCGCAGACCCAGTGTTTTGCTGCCATTCAGGAATAGAGGAGCTATTAGTCTCCATTTTAAAAGGGATGCCAGAAGTTTGTGCGAAATTTCCTGATATTTAAATGTTGGCAATTAAGCCCTATTAAAAAAATATTGAGGCCATCCCCACATCAAGAGACAATAAGAATTAAGTCTGGGCTGTAGCCCCCAGGAGTCAACTTCGGTCTAGGAGGTTGAACTCTCCATGGGATGGTAAAGCAAAAGCCACAGCGACAATGACCAAACAGACCAAGAGCGAGGTCTCAGTCCCAGTCCTGGTCTGGCTCTGCCACTGGCCAGCTCAGTGAGTCAGGGCAAGTTACACGGTCTGCAAAGCCTCAGGGCTTTGAAGACCTCTATAAAGTGAGGGGCTGGGAGGCAGGGAAAGAGATGGGTCCCCTTTAGCTGGGAGCCTACAAGTGTCAGCAGATCCTGGTGGTTCTGCCTTCCTCCCTGGGCAGCCGGGAAGGTAAACGCTGGTGAGACGCTGCCCACGAGGAAGGGACCCTGCTCAGATGGCACCCCTCTGCGTTTGCCCTCCCTGTCACTTACTTCAGGGCAATCTGGACCCGGGTTGCACCCACTGCTTCTGATTCGTCACTGTCGAAAGCAGCGGCCTCTGAAGCACCCAGTCTGGAAGGCAACACGGGAGAGAAACAGGGTCAGACCTCCTTGCGGTGACCAGGGGCCCAAGTTACTGTCTAGAAACAGGGTTCTGTCTGGAAAGGTGCAGCTGGATCCTCAGGAGGACAGTGTGGGGAGGTCCGCTCAGCCTCCCTGCTGACCCTCCCGCCCACCACCGCTCTTGGTCCCTTTCGAAGGGGCTGTCCTTTCTCCAGTGCTTGCTCCCCTAGCCTTACACCCCAGATGGCAACCAAAGAACTGGTGTGCTCCCGAATCCAAAGCACCCCCAGCCCTCGGAGGAGCTGTGTTGTCTGCCTCTGTGGCATGGCTCCAAACAGGGCTGCCTGAGAGGCTGGGGTGTGGGGTCACCCGGGCATGTCCCCCCGTGGGTCCCTCCCACATACCTTGGGGCCCAAACTCTGAGGATTCAGAGTTCCCAGAGATCCAGGACTCAGGGACCCACCTCTGTACAGATGCCTCATACACACCACTGTCCCCAGCCACGGATTCATCTGACACGGCAGCCGAGACGCAGGCCACTTTGAGGCCGCACCCCTGGGCTGTATTCACAGCTGGAGGAAGAGGTGGGAAAGGAAGGATGGCAAGATGGGGTTCAGAAGCCAAAGAACCGCTTTTGCAACACACTTTTGATCTATCCACCCTCTGCCTTAAGATGGTCCTGCCCAATTCCAGCCATCTCTGAACTCTGCACCAGGTCCTGCCTTGCATTGGGGTGAAGCAAAGGGCAGCATCTAATGCTGTGTTTGATATCCCAGCCACTGGAGTCAAAGTGCCTGGGTTCAAATCTCAGCTCCACCACTTGCTGGTTCATGATATTGGGACACTGATTTAGCCCCTCTCAGCTCCAATTCCTCATCTGTAAAAACGGAGATAACACCTACCCTGGAGGGCTTGTGTGGGGGACTCAATGAGACAGTACAGGGAAGTCTATAGCGCTGGTGCGGGGAGAGCGCTCTATAACATCCATCACTACTCTCCTTACTGCGACTGGCATTCCTATCACTATGGCGATGCCTTCTACATGCATCCCTACAAGCCTGGCGTCAAGTAACAGCCCCTGAACCCTGAGGAAGGGGAAGGGGGCGCATGGGTAGGACTGAAACATGGGCTCTCTCACTCGGCCTATCCCATCCCACTCGTCTCCCTGTCCTTGACGGGGGCCCTCCAGAGTCTCGGACCCACGGCTCAGACCAGGCACAGGCTGCACCTTCCTTCCTGCCCCAAGTCACGGGCGCCGACAGTGTGCCAGGCCCATTGCCAGGTTCAGAGCTACCAAGATGAAGATGACAGTTCCTGCCCTCTGCACGGCAGGGAAGGCCAAACTCAGGGCCCTCCACCTCAAAGCCATCACCACTGAGCCCCCGCTGTGTGCTGGGTGCTGGGGACAGACGGAAGAAGAAACTGGGCATGGGCAGGGTGACACCCCGCCTGGGAGATGTGAGCAGCCGTCCATCCGGGTGCAGCTTTCCCAGTCGGTGTCCCACGCCTGCTGCAGCCTGCGGGGACCTCCCGCCTCCAGACGCGCACACCTCCACCCTCCACTAAACCACTTAAGGAGATTAATTTGTCTGCTGACTGAACAGCAGCACTAATCGCATAACCTGCTTAGCATCTGCGCTCAGCCTGGCATCGCTCGCTGAGGGAAGGGTTCTGGAGGTGGCATGAAGGAAACGCCATCCTGAGGCACACGGCCTCTGGCCCACAGCCCCAAGGATGCTGTGGGGGAGGAGAGGAGGCCACTCCCCAACACCGGGCACCAGACTCGGTCCCCTCCTGGGTTTACCACGCCCTTGGGTAGCGTCGGGAACTCTTCCTGGGCCTTGTTAGAGGTTTCACCTGCACCTCCTCCTCTCCAGGGAACAATTTTCTGAAGTTTGCCACCTGCTGTAGTAGGAAGCCTGTTTTTATTTTTGTTTGAGAGCACTCAGCATGACTCTCTTCCTGATGACAGAGCCCCAGGGATCTCTCGGCTTCTCGTCTAAGGGAATGGCGGGCACTCGCCCAGCAGAGCCTTGCATTAGCCAGGGAATCTCATCGTCCTCCCCCTGCTGCCACCGGTCCTTGCACACAGATGGTGGATTGTGGGCACGGTGGTGGCCCTCCTGCCCATTCCTGGAGCCTTCAGGCTCAGATGGGTCCAGCGTCTCCTAGCTGGCTCACCAGGAGCAGGAGCCGGTACCTGCCTTCACGTGGGTTCTGGGCAGGTAGTCCTGGTACCAACCCTGACTCCACCACTTTGTAGCTGTGACACTAACCTTGGACGTCATCTAACCTCACTGTGCCTCAATTCTTTCGCCTGCAAAGTGGGGGACAAGCAAGAACAACCTCCGAAGTGTTAATAAGCTTTAAATGCTAAAACCGTTAAACAGGCCCCATGTTTTTGATAAACTTTACCAGGGAAGTCAGGCCCGGAAAGGCCAAGAACCCCCGGGGGGGCTGACTAAGCACCTTGCTCAGTCCTGACCTTCACACCCAGGAGGCGGAACCAGTGAGGGCCAGAGCATCTCGGGTATGAACACACTGAGCTATCGAGCATCCTAAGAGGAGTGTGATGAGTGACGACAAAGAGGGTGGGTTCTGGGGTAAAAAAAGACCCAGATTCCAATCCTTGCCTTCCCACTTGCCGGCTGGGGGACCCAGGGCAAGTGGCGTCACATTTCTGCACCACCATTTCCTCATCTGTGGAATGGGCACAAGAGAAGGAACCAACTGCACCTTATGAAGCACACTGCTCACTGTGCACTGCGCCCCCGTGAACGTTAACTATTATGAGTTAGTATGTGGTTGCTGCTAAAGATAGAGAGGTTTGCTCTCAATAAGTCTCAGCGGTCACCACCAGCAGTCTTCTTTTTGGAAGATTACTTCTTGAAATCTCAATCCACATCAGCATGGACCTTCTGACCCCACACAGAATGGGAGTCAGATCATTCTCTGACTTAAAACAGTCACATGGGTCCCCAATGCAGTTACAATAAAATCCAAACTCCTTAGCCTAGCTCCTCAGGCCTTCTGTGACTCTGCCTGATTTCCAGCCTCGTTGGCGACCCCCCACCTATGGCCCCTGTCGTAGACCCTTGCTCCGCCTCAGGTCTTGCTCTTGCGTTTCCCACGGCTGGCTCCTTCTCGCTTCTGAAGTCTCCATTCAAATGCCACCTTCTTTCCCAAGCCAATCTGAACTGGCAGGCCCACCCCAACCTGAAAGGCTCCACCATATCCTGTTCTATGTTCTTCCCAGTGCTTCTCCTGGTCTGGTTGGACAGTTACTACCTGCGCCTCCATTTGCATGTACGCTTCCTGGGAACGGGCACCTGCCCTCAACGCTGTATCCTGATGACTAAACCAGTGCCCGGCACATGGCCTGTTTGTTGCCTGAATGAATGAACCATGTACATCCATTGGTATAGGACCAGGCATGTAGTTTTAGTAGGTACCGAATAACAGTTATCTGTTGAATGAATGAATCCACCACAGAAAACGCTTCCTTAGCCCAGGAATATAGTAAGTGCGTAATAAATACCCACTGAATGAACAAATGACTCGATATCCCATGTAAAGGTCTGGCACGCAGAAAGCAGTCAGTGATGACCGTATGATCACAGGTGTCACAGGGGTCCGAGCTCCGGCCTGGGCACAGCGCCCACCTTCCTCCCTCCTCGCGGTTCCCACCCTGCGGGTGCGGTGCCCCCTACCTTGGCCCAACTGCTTGTCCTCCGCGCCAGGTCCCTCCAGCTGGTACTTCTCCCGGGTGCTGCTGCCAAGGCTCAGTTC
>NW_017731375.1:2679820-2684676 GCF_001890085.2 Hipposideros armiger | reverse complement strand
TGTGTTAACCCACAGAGACTTGGAGGGTTGCGTCTTATAAGAGTTGGCTTTCTCTGACTAGTAGAAAAATTTAAGCTGATACAATGGCTTCAATGACAGGCGCTGGCCAGGAAAAGGGCAGTGGAAAGAACATTCCAAGCGGGGAATTTCAGTAGAGACCGCTGTCATTTTAAGGTCATGATGGCTGCTGTTGAGGGAACTGGGCGAGTGGCTGTGGGCTGATGGCAGGGTGGCTGCAACGGTGTGATTGAGACGGTGTGGACTGGGGTGACAGAAAAGTGCATGGGGGTGTGGTGCAAGGGAGTAAATGGGGAAGAGACAGGTGACTTTTAGGCACACTAGGTTTATGAGCTGCTGCATTAATTGGGCACTGCAAGGCAGGACCTGTGTGCCTCACCCTCCTAGCATGCTGCCCATCACATGAACCTCTGCTCAATAAGTAACTGCCAAAAGCAGAACTTTCCACCAGTCAAAAGAGGCCAAATTCATTTGCTCTGCTCAAATACCTGGACCTCAAATCTCCCATGCACAGATGGGTTCCGCTGTCGGTCTCTTGGATGATGGCCCCTCATGCCATCCTCCTGGAAGGGGACTGGCTGACCTGGTGCTCCCGGAGCACTGCCACCCTGGCCTAGGGCCTGGGAGAAAGAGCTCATTTCCATGGGAAAGCCAAACCACACCATCCCTCCACCAACCACAGGCCCTGCAAGGAAGACCAGACCTGGCTCTAGAGCAACTGGGAAGTGGTGATGGATGGGTGGGGCCTGTTATTGGGCAACTAGACTTGTGAAATTCCAGAAAAGACAACTGGTGCAGTGGGCAGAGCAGCCTTGGCATGGTCCTTGGCCAGCTCAACTCCAGGTACTGTTCTTCCTGTCTGGGCCGGGGCAGGGGCAGGCTGGCAGCTGAAGCCCGCAGTGAACAACATCCTTGGCTCTCCATGGACGGACAGGACTATGGGCTCTCCTGACCCTCCATAAGAGCAGAGCCCTGAGACGGTGTGAGCTCTGGGGCTCACTGTCGCGGCCTCCGTTTTCCTCTTCTCTGGGAGAAAACCACAGAGGCGAGTTCTGGGAGTAAGTGCAGGTCCTCACTGGAGCCCCAACAGGATGCTGAGGGGACTGGGAGTCAGGTGGCCTTGACTCACTGGGCACCAGGCTGTAGCCACCAGCAGCAACATGCAGGTGCCGAGGCCTCCTCCCAGAGGCGCTGGGCTTAGCAGGCCAGATGGCATCTGTGTGTGATGCCTGGCACATGCGGGGAGGCCAAGAACACATGAAGCGTAGAAAGCAGAGGATCCGGGAGGTGGGGCTGGACTCCCCACAAGCTTAGCTCAGCACCTGGGGTTGTGATTAAAAATGCAAGAACCTGGGCTGCCTCTCAGGCCTGGAAAACTGGTCCCTAGGGTGAAGCCAGGGAGTCTACACTCCAACAGGCACCTGCACGACTGCACAGCAGCTCTCAGCAGGGGTGGAGAGGGCCCCCGAGAAGGGAGCGGGCAGGAGGCGAGGAGAGTGGTGTCGGGATGTCTGTGATTCTGACTGACTTGTGATTGGGGTTTGGCTAGTCCTGCGGTGTGGCTTTCCTGGAGGTGTCTATCCCTGTTTCTCAAAGGCACCTTGAAAGGAGACGCTGTTGTGTAGAGAGAAAGAGCGAGGAGAGAGGAGTGCGCAGCAGCCTAAAGCAAGCACAGGCTCCGGGGCCGGTGAGCCTGCATTCTAATCCCAGCTCTGCCACGTGGTGATGTCGGGTGAGCCCCAGTTTCCTCATCTATAAAATGAAGATTCACCTCAAGGTGGCTGGGAGGTTTAAATGAGATGATAAGAGGTTACGGGGTCTGCCATAATGGTACCTTTTGTGTGTAGCAGGGAAGAGCCTCAATTCACAACCCGGTCCAACCACCTGACTTCAGACTATATAGGTATTCAATGTAATCACCCTGTTTTTTCTTTTCCCTATTAGGCAACTGGAGTCCATATTGGTCAATGACTTGTTCAAGGTCAGCAGTGGGAAGGGGATCTCTTTTGATCCAACAAGGAGTAAGGCTGCCATGAGTCTGTTCTCTTTAGCAGCTGGCTGTGAGCATGAGGAACAGCTAAGGGCTTCCCAGTGGCAGCTGTTAAGTTCTGGGAACAAGTGAGGGACCCAGGGGACTTGTAGACAGACCAGGACATGCGTGCAGGGGCCTGGTAAGGTCTGCCCAAGCGACCGACCACTTATTCTTTCAACTAACACTAAACGCGAGAGGGAAAAGAGACACAGGCCTTATCCCCAAAGCACACAGTCTGAGGGAAAGTAAGACAGAGTTGTGGCGCTAAAGGAGAGTTCTAGAAAGTTCTTCCAAAGGCTGCAAAACACCAATTACTGGAGCCCTGTCCTTCTCCTCCGCCTCCCACCTGCCTGGTGGTGAGTCAGGGTGAACCAGCTGCCCCTCCCAGGGGAGGATGGAGGAGGGAAGCGACCTGTCCCTAGTAACAATCCTGATAAAGGGCCTGGTGGGGAGAGAGTCCCCACCAGTGACCAGTCAATGGACTCTTTGATGTTTTACAAGAAGCCAGGCAGAGGCTGGTCCCTGAAGGTGTCTTAGGACCCATCATGGGGTGACCCAGAGAGAACATATCCAGGCACCTACAACTCCCCACCAGCTTCCAATGGGGCACAGGAAAGTTCACCTGCTTTATAAACTGGGCTTCAACCTCTGATTTCACCATGGAGAAGAATCCCCTTGCTAAACCAGCCCCCAAACACACACACGCATGCGCATGCACCTGAAAATCACTCTCTTCAAATCTAAGCTCCTTCAGGGCAGGGACCCTGTTCCATAAAGCTTGCTGCCAGGAAAAGTGAAAACAACTATATTTGAAAGCATCAGGACCATGACTTATTAATTTCTGAATCCAACAAATTGCCTCGCACACAGACAATATACAACAAAACGTTTCTTAAATGACTAAACATCGGGCTGATGGACAGAGTGAATGAATGAATGGATGGATAGGAAGCTGGGGATTGCACCACCTCCTGTGAACATGGGGCTGTGCTCTGTGTAATGTGAGTGTGGAGGTTGGCAGGATACTGAAGGAAATAGTCTGTTATAAGGACCAAACCAGGGTGTAAACCAGTGACTTTCAGGTTAAAACCAACCCACAGATGAAGCTGACTCAGCTTTTATAGTATTTTTTTAAAAAAAATCTAAACAATGCTTTTCTTGAACTATGGGGCCCCCTGGCAGCCCGGGGGTCTGCCACTTGCTGGAGGCGGGGGAATGGCACCCACGTTAGACAGACGGGGTCTACACACTCCAGTCTGACATGGCCCACGGGCCAGGTGGGCCGCTAGCATTTATGTCACCTGCCTGACCCCAATAAGCATCTCCGTTTACAACCTCCATCTAAATCAGTGCTTTACAAACCGAAAACTGCAACTCCTTAGCATGTGGCCTGAAATCAATTGAGTGGGTCATGACCAGCATGAAATGCAATGCAAACTAAGAGAGACGACATCAGAGGGCATCACACAGAGAAAAGTGGGCACTGTTTTGTGACTTTCGAATAAATTGAGTCACTGTCATGAAGTAGGAAAACGACTGCTCTTAAGTTATATAGTTACGTGGCTTACCTGAGGCAGAAGGTAATTGCTGAAAACCCGCACCTGAGTGGGCCCTTTCAGTAATATGATGCCCTGTGCAAAGTCCTGGGGTAGTCGGAGGGTGNAAGTATAACTTGAAAAGCAGGATCACTTATTACAGACAGAAGGCAACTGTTACAAATACCTGACAGAAACAAAATGTTAGGAAATCGCAGCGACACACCGTTGCCCACAAGACCCAGGCCTGAGGCCTGCTCTCTGTGTGCTGTGGAAATGGGTTGGCGGGCATTGGAGACGTGAATCAGACACACCAGCACCTGACTGGGCCTTGGTCCTCTGTGTTGTCAGAAGGACAGAGGTGAAGGGCCCTGCCCTCGGCCACGCCAGGCCCAGCCGAGTCTGCTAGGCTAACCCCTGCCTGCTGTGCTTTGAAACGTGTACATGCAAGCCCCGGAGGACACACACAGGGCAGAGCCTGGCCGGGGCCACCTCGGGATACCTGCATCTAGCCAGCCCCAGGAGGGCACTCCCCCACTGCCTGCCACTCACCTTTTCAGCTGGGACTGTAGAGCTGCCACCTGCCGGGTGGCTTCCTCCAATTCTCTCACCAGCTGGTTCCTCTTACTGTTTAACTTTAACCTAAAGGGAGAGAAGTCGTGAGGGGTTAGCCCCAAGGAATCCAGCCTCTATCTCCCTGAAAGAGGAATTGCAGGCAGACCCACAGACACACACAATAATTTTCTGGAAGCCTTTTACTAGGATGTTTGGGGAGATATGGCCTCCACATATAATCCTGTAGGAACTCCGATATTATTATTCATCACCTACTATATAGCAGATGCTGTGCTAGGAAACTTACGACGTTGCCGTAATTCACTTGTACAATAACCCTGCATGGTAAGAAGGGTTTTTATCACTTTACACACAAGAAAATTGAGGCTCTTAGAGTTAAATAATTTAGTTAAAAGTTATAGATTTAGTGGCGGAATTAGGATTCCACCCAAGCATCCCTCCCTCCCTTTCCCTCTCTTTTCCTCCCATCCATCTATCCACCCTTCCACCCATCTTATACTGGACCCTGTTGTTGGCACTGGGGATAAAGCCGTTAAGACCGAATTTGTTTCCGCTTTTACGGAGCTTACCTTCTACTGGGGAGGGTGCGGGGGGGGACAGGTATTAAGAAATACTCAAATATCCAATATCTAATTAAAGAACTGTGTGACGAGGTCCACGAGGGAAAAGCACAGAATGATAGAAAAGAACACAGG
>NW_017731375.1:2633623-2675622 GCF_001890085.2 Hipposideros armiger | reverse complement strand
CGGGCCACCTCCAGCTGCTCCACCTCGCCCTGCGCCCACTTCCGGGGGCTGATAAAGTGCATCTCCTTTAGCAGCTCCTCTTTCTCATTGATGAGGATCAGCCGGTCCCTCTCCGAGTCCAGCACTCCAGGCCAGGCCTCACTGTCCAGTTTGGCCAGCTGAATCTTCAGGTTGGCGATCCTGTGGGCCGAGAAGGTGAGCGTGAATGGTGTGCCCATGGCACTGCGGGAGCGGAGTTCCCGACTGCGTGTCCAAGGTTTTGAGGTATGAGGAGCCATGACAGCCTTGGAGTGACTTGACAGTTACTGGCCTCCTTGCATCTCAAGGAACACATTGTTATCTAACAGACTCATGTGGTGCTTGCCATGTGCCAATAGTGAGGACACTGCACGGACGGGGTAGACACAAACCAGGCCATGTCCTTGCCCTGGGGGAAACTGAGCCTGGCGGTATACAAAGCTGGATTCAGCACTAGGCAATAGCCTCTTACCACTCACTCTGTGACCCTGGACAAGTCACACCATCTCTCTGAGGGGAGTCACACAAGCTCTTTCGTCGGTTATGAGTGAAAGCTTAATGACACAATCCACAAATGCTCAAAGCACAGTACTTGGCACATAGTAAGCACTCAATAAATGCTTCTGCTGCCTCTGTTGTTATTATCTGGTTTGACTGTTTATCGGGTGTTGAACATCGGGCAAACTCCATGAGCTTCACAGATAAGAAAACAATTGTTCACGCTTTGGAACTGTGAAAATGAGCAAAAATGTATCCAGCATGTCAGGGACATAACAGGGGCTAAGCCGGTGGCAGTCATGGGCCCTACTGCATCGACAGCAAATATTGCAGCTGCTAACTATGTGTCCCCAGTTCAAAGTGGCGGCAGCAGTGTGAGCAACTGTGGATTTGGAGCCAGAGGCCTTGAGATAGAGTCCTGGCTCTGGCCTTCTTGACAAAAGGGAACTTTTGTTAAGAAATCACTTTGGTATCACGGGCTTCCAGCACAGTGCCTGGAACACTGCAGGCACTTAATCAATGTTAAAGGAGGGAGCTGGGAACCCTATCCCTTAACTGCTTTGACACTCAGTATCCGCATCTGTAAGGTGGGGATAATAATGGTACCTGCAAGATGGGTTATGAGGACCAAGTGAGAACCTTATCGTTAAGAGCTCTTTATATACTGCCAAGTGCTTTTATTTACTTATTTTGTATTTTGTTTAATTAATTAATTAATTTATTTATTATGTATTTTTAAAGATTTTATTGGGGAATTGGAGGAGGGGAACAGTGTTGGGGAATTGGGGAAGGGCACCAGCCAAGTGTTGTTCTTCAATCTGCGTTATGGAGGACGCCTGTCGCCATCTGGCTGCCCGTCGGCAGCTTGTGGCTTCTAAACTCAAGGTGCTGTGTTCAATCTTAGTTGCGGATGGGCGTAGCCACCATCCTATGTGGAAGTCGAACCAGCAGCCTTGTTAAGAGTGCATGCTCTATCCACTGAGCCATCTGGGCGGCAGCTCAGCTCAAGGTGCCGAGTTCAGTCTTAGTTGCAGGTGGGCATAGCCCACCATCGAACAGGCAGTCTTGTTGTTTCACCAGCTGAGCCATCCTGCCACCTGTTGGCAGCTCAGTGGCAGCTCAGCTCGGGCGCAGCGTCACTGGCCCATGTGGGAATCGAATCAGCGGCCCTGTTGCTCAGAGCTCGCGCTCTTAAGCCAACTCTTAACCAACTGAGCCACTTGGCCAACCCTGCCAAGTGCTTTTAGGTAGTAGGTATGGTTATTGTTGGGCCAAATTAAGATTCATAGTATGATTAAGAGTACTAACACAAATATCTAAAAGCAGTCATGTGATCCTTTAGGATTTAGTCTTTCCAAAGTGCTTTCAGCTACCATGTCCTAGCCTTAGCCCGCTCCCAGGGGAGGGGGTAAGACCTGGTGGTTAATCCTCTTGGACAGATGTCCAGAGAAGACACGGCTCACTCAAGCCTGCGAGTCATCAGCATGGCCATGAGGTGTTGAGAGCCCACGCCTCTGGACTCCCAGTTTGATCATATGTGCAGACAACGTGGCCCAACTATTAGTTTAAGAAAACACTGCTGGAGACAAGATCTCCATGTTGTGTAGTGAAAATTCCATACAGAGAGACACGGCTAGGTTTGCTCATTTCCCAGCCAAGTGTCTCAGCAGGGATTCTTAGAGTTAATTAATTTAGACTCCATATTCACATATATAGCAATCCATCAAGACGGGCTTTGGAACAACTTCATAGCTGCTGTTCCCCAGCTGCTTTGAGAATAGAGTCGTATGGCCGGGTCTGGCAGGGGCTCCATTACACGTGGGGCGTTGAAGGGGTGATTGATGCTTTCTTGGATGTTCTTTCTAGTAGCACTTTCTCTACGCCAGTGCTCCTTAAACTCAGGGCCATATAGTCTTTGGAACATCTGATGAAAACTACTAGACTCACTCCGCAGAAATGCATATGCGACGAAGCTTGGCATACAGTGACCAGACCTTGCATTACAGCCATCAGCCCTCCCTCCGTCAAGTCCTACAGCCTCTGCCTTCCATTTCAGCAGGCTGCTCTGTCCCTTACTAGCTTGGGGGTGGGGGCAGTGGACAAAGCTGCATAAAGGCAGATAAGCCAGGATGAAATGAGATGAGAAGTGATGCAGCTTCTTTCTGTGATGAGGTTAATGGCTCCACCCCAGAGGGAAGATTCCAACCCTTTAGTCTCTGCAGATCTGATCACCTAAGACAGGCATTGCTGCAGGCTGGAACAGGTCTAGGGTTCACAGTGGTCCCCTTCAGAGGGGACAAGTGGCTGTCCAAGTGCAGAAGGCCTGTTGTTTTGCTGGGCCTCTAGGGGGAGCTGAAATGGTGCACAGGACATGTTTTTTTCTACCTGATCAGTATCCAATTGTTCCTTCTGTTGTTAATATTCCAAGTTTTCTTTGGGAAATCACTCCTCCCATATTTTTAAGTCTACTGGTTCCCACAAAGCTGACTTCAATCTCCCTCCTAGATAAGAGTTGGGCGCATGACCTGTGCCTGAATGCCTGGACCTGCAGAGGATTCTAATTCCCCGCATCCTGCAACAATGATTGGTTTACTCAGAAGAGCCAGTTGAGTCTCCGCCCCCAAACTTGTTAAAACTGTTGGGAAAGGTAGGCATTCTTTCAGCTAGGGTTGCTAACCTGGGAGAAAGTCAGCTGAGAACTGCTAGGGGTCATCTTGCCACTTTGACAGGGAAGTCTGGCAACACAAAGGCAAGCAGAGTGGAGGAAGGGAGAGAGACCGAGTCTGTGTAATAGCATTTCCGTCCTTGGATCCAGCTGTGCCTGAAGCTACTTTACCCCAGTACTTTGCAGTTCAATAAGCCAAGAAATGCCTTTTTTTTTTTTTTTAGTTCCTCTAGTTTCTATCGAATTTCTATCATTGCTGCAAAGGGTTCTGCTGCTCACAGAGAGCTGAGCGAGGGGAGAGCTGGGCACTGCCACATTCCACCTGGCCTGGCTTCGCAGGTCCATGGGCCAGGCAACTTAGCCTAAGGAGGAATGGATGCAACATGTCTGATTTCATTCACCAGCACATTGCCCTGTGGTTCCCCTCCCAGTAAGCTGGTTCAGTGTCTAGGAAGATCATGAACTTGAAGGCAGATCATCCAAGGATTCAAATTTTGACTCTGCCACCTTAAAAGTCACAAAACATTTTGATCTTAGCTTTCTCCTCTCTAACATAAACATGATCTAAGCTATGCTCTAAGGCTGCTTTTAAAATTACATGAGACAATGCACATACAACTGTTTTTAGTACAATGCCTGGCCCATAACAGATGCTCTAAATACGTCAGCTTTGATTATTATTTTATTTGTGGCAGTGGAACTCGACTGCTTAGGAGTCTGTGAAGCCACAAAACATGTCAAGTCACTGGGGTCTCCACACAGTTTAAAAGCACAGCTTGCTCCCAGCTGGGCAGGAAACACTAAAGCGGGAAGGATCGTAGTGTTTTTAGCCTGTTGCTAAATGCCTAGTTGTGCTCCTTCAAACTAAACTGCACACAGGATCACTGGAAAACCCTGACTGTAGAAACTGAGGCTGGCAAGGGGAAAGATAACGAACTAGGCTCTGAGGTTTAAGAGATCTGGATTCAAAGCATAGCTCCATGTTTTATCTTATCTAAGTGTCCCTGGGTCAGTCACGTCCTCTCCTGAGTTTCAGAGAGGGTTAAAACATGAGGATTATAATATCTATCTTCATAACCTTTGTAGGATTAAACAAGACGAGGCATGTAAAAAGCCAGGCACAGCGCAGACCCTCTACAAGAGTAGTTATTATTATTATTATTAATTATTATTATTATTATTCTTGGAACCATCCCACCCCCGGTCCCCAGCCTCTCATTACCTTCTCTTCGCCTCTTCATATCGAAGGCACAATCTAACCTTCTCTGCCAACTGATTGTTGCTGCTGTTGCCGAACTGGAGGGAAGAATAAAGTCAGGAATTATATGGCTGTTGTGGCCAGTGCTGAGTTGGGTTTCAAGAACTCAGGAGAGACTTGACAGCTTGCGTGGGAAGTAGCTAAGAATATCCCCCAATTACTAAGCCGGCTGTGCAGATTGCAAGGAAGCTAGTGAGGCAAAAATTCTCCTTCCTTCAGGCCGTGGGAAGAGCCCCAAATGCAGACTTCAATCACGCCTAGACGAGAAGCCGAGGCCCCGAAATATCATCTTGCAGCCACAAATGGCTTGGAGCCCATTCAAGCCACAGAAGCATGGAGGACAGCTCGTCAGGAGGAAACAGGGACAGCCAATATACAAGGAAGCCATTCTGAGGGCACTGGGGACGGGCTCAACAGAAAAGTCAGGAGGCTGCAGTCAGGAGCGCAACACTGGGTGAGCGAGGAGAAGGTCCTAGAAGTGAACGGAGGCACACAGTTCCTTCACAAATACGTTGGCCCACAGGTGGCTCACAGATGCATACATGGGTGGTGTGGGAGAGGAGGGGGCAGCCCCGTTGGCCGTGCCAGTCTGACAAGAGCGGCGAGAAGCCGCAAGGCTCACCAAATCAGACGTAGACACAGCTTCTCTTCACAAGTGGGAACCCAACTATAGGAATCAGATAGGAATAGCATTTTAGCCGCGGAGGCTGGGAGAAGAGTTTGTTCAATGGCACCTGCTCTAGGAAAACAAAAGCTCTCCAAAAATAACAGCTTGCCACGGGTCAGTCCTACTCTTGGCTTTCTTGAGCTACGTCTGGACCGACTTGCACGATTCAATTTTATGACGAGACTGAGCTTTTCAACTGGGGGGTTCAGCAGCTGTCTGAAAGCTGCAGCATTGTTTGGGGATGAACAGGAGGGAAATATCCTGTTTTCCAGCTGCTGAAACCAAAACAGAACACTGCTGCAAAATGGTATGAAGGAAATCAGAGCAAGACCCTTGGTCCTTCAAGAACACTCTCTGTGCAATATCTAGAGACACAAGCACGTGGCCAGGCAACATTCAGGTTATGGAGTTAGTGCTGCTTTATCCTCACCCCATCATCTACTGTCATGCTGGGGCCAGGAGGTCTGCAAGAGAACGGAGCTCCAAGAGGCTGAGTTAGCAGCCAGCCCCAACCGAGAGCCACCAACCAGCTCCCCGGTTGAGGAACGAGAAGGCGGCCACCCATCGCAACAGCAGCTTCCCCAGGCTGGCCCCCAGCAGCGCGCACCGCATACTCACACTTCCCGAGATGTCTGTCTGTGAGCTCACGTCCAGGTACTGTTTCGGCAGCAGGAAACCGGAACTCTCCAGAGAGCTGCTGCTGGACCACAGGTCAGAGTGGGACCCTCTATCGGTGCGAAAGCCATCCTTCAGCATGGCAAGGCTCTGAAGGGGGGGAGGGCTGGGTGAGTGACACGCCTTCCTGGGAGGGAGCTCTGGGCCTGTCGCACTCCATGTGCCTTTCTCTCCACCTTTCGTAAGTTAGTAGGAACCCATGCTCATCTAGACATTCTACTCATCTTATAAAGAGTTAGCAGTGAGTGGGTACTTAGCAGGTGCCAGGCACTGTGCCAGGACCCTTCCAAGGGCGAACATGGTGTGGACGCTGGATCTGGAGTTACACTGTCTGAATTGGAACCCCTGCTCTGCTGGTTCCTAGCTGTGTGATCGGAGCTCGCTGATAAACCTCTCTGTGCCTCAGTTTCCTCTCCTGCAAAATGGGAACAATCACAGATCCTGCCTCACATGGCTACCATTCTGATTAAACAGGGTGACCGATGTAAAGCGTGAGTACATCCCATACTTGGGAACTGTCAGCTTTGCCACGATCTTATTTAAGCCTGACCATAGTAAGCCTGACCATAGTCCTGCCAGGAAAGACACGCGATTATCCCCATTTATCCATGAGGGAGCTGTGACATGGAGAAGCTGGCACTTGGCATAGCCAGGGTTTGGTCCTGGGCTATCTGACTTGAGACTCGGGGCTCTGAGCTGCTTGCTCATCGTGACAGGAACATGCCTTACTGTCTGCTCGGGCCTCGTCTCAATGCTCTCTCTGGGCTGCTGTTCTGGGCGGGAGCTTCGAAATGATTCTGTGACAGAGCATAAAGCTTCCTTCACCGAGTCATTTATAGCATCTCTGGGCCTCAGGATCCTAATCCACTGACGAGGATAATCGTATCTCAGAGGTCAGGGTGGCTCCTGGGAGAGGCAGTGAGATGGACACGGGTTGAGAGAAGGGGCTTCTGGGACAGGTGTTCATGGGTTTGTATTCTGGCTCTGCCACGTGCTCTCTGAGCTGAACAGTCTTTATCTGTATGATGGGGACAAAGCAGGTTGATATGAGGAATAAGTGAGGCGCATGCAAAGTGCTTGGCACAACTGCCTGGCACATTAAATCACATCTATTATCGGCTGTTCAGTTCCCGGCATAGAGTCAGAACACGCAATGAGACGCTTATAAAGATGCTACATTTTGATGTCAAGGTTAATGATGCTGAAACGCCTCCCTCCATTTGGTTCTTTGAAAAGTAAGCCCAGTGGCTCGAACTAGTGGCAAGGACATGGCCTTTGGGCTCAAGGGGTCCTGTTCCAACTCTGCCATTCACACTAGCTGCGTGACCGTAGGCAAGTCACTTCATGCTTCTGAACCTCCATTTCCTCCCCTATACAATGAGACTGAACGCTCAGGAGAACTAGGGATGAGAACTCAGGGATCTGTGCAGCATGTGGAAATAGCCTGCATGAGTCCTGGCACAGAGCAGCGTGCGGGAGAAATGGAGAAGGGGCCACGTCACGGGGACCCTCATACCTTAATGAGATCTTGCTTTTCCTTTTCTCCACAGGTGATGGCCTTTTTGATGGCTTTGGTCTCTCTTAAAACAGCCTGAGCTTCATCCAGCTTGTAGCTGCCTTGAGCATCGGACATTTTCTTATCGATTCTAGGAGAGAGTCAACGGGAAAAGTCAGACAAAGATGGGACGAGAGATGGGGTTTCCCCAGGGGGAAAGCACAGGCCACAGTGCTCCATTCCCTCAAGAAGTCTCCTCTCTGTCCTGCCTATGGGACGAGACACAGAAGGACCCTGTTAAATTGCAAATGTCCCATAGTGCGGGGTGGCAGAAGCAATACCGCTCTTGAGGTCAAGGATCCTCTCAGTGTCAGCTCTTACAGGAAGCTTTCCGTGATTACCTCCCTGGGTCCTCCAGGCAGGGCTAGGTGTTCCCATAACACATTGCACATAGATGCGACACTGAACTCACTACGTTGTGTTATAATTAATAATTTATGTGGCAGTGTCCTTAACTTGACTCTGGCAGGCTTGAATATATTTGAGTAGTTTTAGTATGTGGCATAGACTAGTTCTTTAATCTCTCACCCTCAGAACTCTTGATATTTGAGGCTGGATTAGTCTCTGTTGTGGGGGGAGGGGGCCGTCCTGTATTGTAGGATGTTTAGTGTCACCCCCGGCCTCTTCCCACTAGATGCCAGTAGCATCTTGATCCCAAGTTGTGACAACCCAAAAGGCTTCCATACTGTGCCTAATGTCGTCTGGGGGAGAGGAGCAAAATTACCCTCTTCAATAAACGTGAGTGGAGTTGACAACACAATGAAAGAAAGCTTAGAAGGATGAAACGCCCCCAGACCTACCACTTCATAATGTGATACCACAAGGAGCCTCAGTTTCTCCCTCTAAAATAAGCTGGATAATGTTGTCTGCCCCGCCTATGTCAACAGAGCTGTTAGGAACGGGCACGTGGGATACAGGATGGAAAGTCGTGTGGTGAACTGGGAAGTACTAGACAAAAGTAAGGGATTCAAATACTTCCAGCCGGGAGCACTCATTGACTCATCGGGGTCCTGCACAGGCTCATTTTGATGGGGAGGGGAAGGAAAAAAAAAAGTTGAGGATCGTGGTGTTTCCTGAGGGTCAGATCAAACCAAACACGGTGGATCCCAACCCTCTGGGGATAGGAGGGCTGTGGTGTGCAAAGGGTCTGAGGGCAGAGAAGAATTTTAACTGCTTCGCACTTTCGCCCACGGAGAAGTCTGAGGTTTCAGTTCCAGGTGGAGAAAAGGAAGTTTTACAGTCTGAGGGAACACCACAAACCCATTATTTCAGGATGAACTGCTCAGAGGCATTTCTCTCTGGTTTCCTGCTAGAGGCCAAATTGTCCTGGGCTAAAAATAACCTGAGTGGGGAATCACTGGCGGGGAGCAGGTTTTCATCCTGGTCTCATCGTCTTAGCCTCTGAGCAAGAGTGGAAGAGGGAGAGAAGGAGGGAGAGAGGGAGGGACCACCGCCTCAGCACAGCCCTCCCCCTTCCCTGCCCTTCCGTTATTTCAGCCTCTGTGGAGAGAATACAAAGCCCCATTTATGTCTCCCCACTAAAAATAGCCTGTCTATTCCTTTCGAGGACTTGGGCCTGGGCAAGCCTGCCAGGTCAGCGAAGACTGGTCTCAGATTTAGTTTGAGAAATTAGTCTAAAGGGAGCTTTCCCCAGCGGAGGCCTGCCCAAGATGCCCCGCGGACGGGAGGATTCCTGTTAGCGCATGTGCAGGGCTGGAGGAGGCCCTGTCCCAAATGGGGGTGCGGGTGGGGTGCAGGGGAGACACTGTTTCCTGGAGTATATGCAGGGGCTGGGGGCTCTGGGGAGGGGACTGTGCCCAGCTGCCCTCTGCCAACAGGGTGAGGATGGCTTTGAATCCTCAGTAGGAGGAGACAGAAGCGGTCTGTCTCCGGGCCTCCGGCTCCTCAGACAGCCTCTACCTGATTTCTCTCAGGAACCTTAGCAACCCCAGTTCTGGAATTTGGCTCTCGAGAGGGAACACTCTGGGGATTGGGGTGGGGGGAGGGGAACAAAGGGTCACTATTATGTGCTCAGTGAATGAATCTTTTTTTTTTTTTAAGGGAAAAGAAAAGTTGTGTGGTTGTGGGGGGGAGGGGGGTACATGTGTTTTAGGATTTCCAAATTACACAGCTGTCCTTTCTCTCAGCACACCAGAGATTCACACGCCTGGTCGCCAGAGGACAACCACAGACAAGCAAGGCAAAGGCTCTGATGGCAGCCAGCTCCTCTCGCTCTTGTCCGGGCAACTCTCCTCTGGGCAGGGCGGCGTGGGGGACATGCAGAAAGATACCACGCTGCCATCCTCCCACGGGGGTGATGTGCCAAGTCTCAACTCTTTCCTATTTACACGGGCTCGAGGCGGCTGGCAGGCCCAAATCCCCAGCTTTCGACTGCATTTTTCAGGCTCCTCTAAGAAGTACCCTTCAGTCCTCAACCTGTTTTCTTTTGAAAACGGGGGTTGGTGACCATGAACTGAACAAACGGATACGTTCCCCTTACCCCGTGTAACGCAAAGAAGGGAGGACAGGAAGTAGAAGTGACTGCATTGTCCCCTACTAGACTCTGAAAAGGAGCCCAAGCGAGACAAAGGATGGCAAAGGGGCCTTACGCTTTCTGGATGGAGAGGGGGTTACCTGGGATGATGCTGGGGGGAGAGGTATTAGGAAACAAGCCCCAATATTCAACAGTGCTGGGTTCAAATCCCAGCTCTGGCACTTACTAGCTGGGGGGCCTTGGGTATATTTCCGACCCCATCAGTGCCTCATCTATAAAATGGGTCAGAACAAAAACTTCTCTTAACAGGGTAGAGGCAATGACATGAGGTAATAACTGAGGCACAGTGCTCACGCAGCACGGCCTCTAGCGCAGGGCAGACATTTAGCTCATCCGAGTTCCTTCTCAAGGTCAAGCAGGCAGCTAGCTAGAGGTCATCCACTCCCCTGATCCGCACTGGGCTCGCCCTACGGGCCAGGCACCGGCACACAGTGGATGCAGCTTTTCCAACTCGAACTTGACAATGACTGATTTTTCATTGTCAAGTGAAACTGAAGCTCAGAGGTTCCAGGAAACACACTGGAGCCCAAGCCATCTCCCCTTGAGGCTACCGTCTGAAGCCCCTATGCCAAGGTGTGCATTAAAGCAGAAGTTCCCCCCGCGAACTGAACACGGGCGCCGGCTTCCGGCTGGGGAGCGTGGGCACCCGGAGCTGCGGCGGTCTTCCTTATCTGGGCTGATATCAAACGTTGGGGTGGGAGGAGGGAAGGAATCAAAAGGAGGCTTGTCTTTGGGGTTTCAGCTCAGTTTACCAAACGACAAGAATTTTCAATGCTGCTACAGGGCGACAAAGTGGTAAAACAGGTTTGTGGTGGCTCAGAGAATAATGGGAAATGTTCTCACCAGAAGCTCCTGAGGACTGCAGGAAGGGGGCGGAGGGGAGGGGAGGGCGCTGCGGTAAGATGATGCCACCCAGGAGTGAACAGCCTGAAACTACGCGCTCACAAGCTGCTCCACTGCGAGCGAAGTGGAGGACTGGGGAGGCCGCGTGCTTTACATGTCAAAAATAAGCGTTTGCTAAGCTCACCTTGTTGCCCACAGCTGTCCTTGGCAGCACTAGAGATCAGTGAGAAAAATAAAGCACGATCCCTTTATGAGATTAGAATCCGGTTTGAGACAGGATTGAGTGTGTGTCTATCTGTATGTAAATAACATACATCTCTATAAGCACATTATGTATAAAACCATAATTTGTAGTGATTTATAATACAGAAATGTATTAACACGCAATCTATACTACCAAGCCACACTTTCCTATACCTTGTGGGGGATTCACGGTGGTTCACCCCAGGTTCTGGGGACTTGGGGGTGGAAAGATGTGAGTAAGAACAAACCGACCCCTCAACTGGTGGTGAAAGTTCCCTCAATTCATTGGGCTTGGGGCTTGACATCGAAAGGCTTGGGCTGTGGCCTCAGGGTGGTAGAAGGCGATTTGAGGTTCAGAGGATGAGGAAAAGGTGCAATCAGGAAGAGACAAAAGGGAAGTGACTATGGAAGCTGCTGTCTGTACAGATGTGACCTCCCTGGGAATCTCAGAGAGATGTCCCTGGGTACAGAGAATGTCCTACTGGATGTCCTCCTCGGAGCTGCCAAGACCAGGCACCTTTGTCATGACTGTCCCATGAGCCCATCAGATACACGGAACGTGACGCAGTGCGTAAGGCTTGCTTATACGTGTCATTAATACCAATAGTAAGCTAATCCTTCCTGAGCATTTACTATGTGACTCAGTTTCCTCATCGACAAAATGGAGTTAGCTAAAAGAACAGTTCTGAGGGAGTTGCAATGAGGATCAAACGAGGTCACCCAGGCAGAAACACGGAAAGTGCTTCCTGGCAGGGAGTGACTGCTCTGAGCTAGTACAACCACGACAACAGTGCATGTGGCTGCTCTCAAGAAACCACAGAGCTGCATCTTGCTTGGCTGCAAGTCAGCTTCTGAAAGTGAAAATTATGTTCGGCCTGAGTTATCCTGGAAACGCCGTAAGTCACCATCAAATCCTCTTCGAGTCCTTTGTTTGCTGTGGGAGAGACGCTTGCTAACTTCCGTGGAGCACACCAGAGGATGTCGCTGCTCGGTTTTAGGGGCCGAGGAAAAAAGGGCTTGTTTTGTTGGTGTGCCTGTGAGATTCTACTGGGTGAACTGGAGGGGATGAGATGGGGACACAGAAATGCCCCACAGCACATGTTTCTATGACTCGACTGAGTCATAGCTTGTAAAATTCAACTGAATGGAACAGACTTGAATGGTTTCGGAAATTCAGGGGACGATGGGAACTCTGTGGTCTGCAATGATTCCCCTTTTCTCTTTCTAAACCTGAACCTTGGGTGGCGGTATCGTCAGTAAATGCCAATGGACTAGAACCAGGATCGAATGGTTAGAAAGCCACATTTAGAGAAGGAAGGAAAGGGGCTGAAAGAGACAAGGACAGAGGGCAGGAGAGGAGCACGACGGAGTGGACTCACTTCTTCAGGGTCTGAAAGCCACGCTCTTTGAACTGCAGCTCCTGCTGGAGGTGAACCATCTCTCTCTTCAGCTTGTTGACCTGGGTGACACAAAAGCACACAACGGAACGAGGTAAGAGGTCGGCATTGAGCTGCAGGCTGCCTTCTCCCCAGAGGGAACCCGAGTCCCCCCACTGTCTGCATAATGACTCAGGTCAACACCACGTGGGTCACATTGGTCACAATCCCCTCCCCTCGCCGGAGCTGCCTTGGTCTGTGCATCTGACCCTTCAGTCGGCATCCCAGCCCCATGTTCTGCACGTCATCCAGAGCCAGGCCTTGCTCCAGGGAAACAGAGGGGTAGACAGGAGCTGGCTGACGGGCCATAGAGCTTGGACTTCCCACTACCTAGCAGGGTGGCCCCTTTCAAGGCATCTTTCATCTCTGAGCCTCCCTGCCGGTTCTGCTGAATGACAGTGATGGCCATTCCCAGGGCCATGCGTTATTCAGAGCAGGTAATGGGTGTGGGGGTGCTGTGCATGGACGCGAGAGGCAATCCAGTAACTTCAGAGACGAGACGTGGCCGAGCGCCAGATCCAGCCTGCAGGGATGCTGTGCATGGCCTGCTGGGTTTTACAATTTTTAAAACTTAGTTGCTAATAATTAAATATTGAGAAATTTTATTTAATAAGCCTAGATATGCAGCTCTTCTCTAAAAATACTTGAAAAAAAAATAAAAATACTTGAAGGCCTGCCAGCACTGAGCCCACATTCCTGCACGGCCACGGCAGGTCAGGGCTGAGCTTCGACGCCTTTAGTCGGGACATCTATCCCCAGGTTAGAGTCCCCACCACGTCCTGCTGCCTCACCCCCAGCCCTCTCCCTGCGTTCATGGCTTCCAGCAGGCATCTGCGTTTGTAGAGCCCATCTGAAGGTTAAGCAAACCAGCGTTCAAAACACTGACTTTACCTAGAACACACATCGCTTCCTTGCTGTGCTTCAGTGTCTACTCAGGACGCAATTAAATAAGACCAAGTAGAACAAGCAGTAGCTAGGAAGGCAGCGCACTACACATTAAGCCTCAGTCCCTGGTGACCTTGGGCGAGACACTTCTCCCTTAAGTCTCTGCTGACTCATCTTCAGATGTAGATATTGACAGTAGCTACTTCATGGGGTTGTCCGTAAGGCCATGAGATGATAAGATACATGAAGCTTTTAGCCCTATGCCTGGTATCTAGTGAGTGACTGGTTGTTGAATGGATGGTAGCTGCTGTTACTGTTACTATTACTCTGGTGAGGACAACAACTGCTACTACTGTTTATTTAGGGCCTCGTTAGTCAGCACTGGCTGCCACTGCCCGGTTGAAGGATTTACTCTGCTTTTTTTTTGGGTAGGGCTGGGGGCTACTGGTCCAAGGCTCCCTTAGTGACCCCTCCATCAACAGCACAGACAAGGAGGCCCTACCCGGGATTTTGCAGTGGCAATTTCGGCTTTCAGGATCTCAGGGTCATACTTAGAGTTGGATGATGAACCGGAGACCACTGCAATGAAACAGAAAAAAAGAATTCTGTAGAAGAAACACATTTTGGCAAAGTGGGCTCATTTGGCCATCTGGATAAACCCAGAAAGGAATGACCGGTAAGTAGTGACCAACCTCAATGTCCAAACAAAGGGCAGTTTGTTAAATAAATACGGTACATGCATAAAACAGGGACTATGCAACTTGCATGATTTAATATAATGGTTGAGAAGAGTATTGAACAAAAGAGAAAAGGTCCAAAACTTACATAAAAATGATAGTTTATAAAAAATTATAAATAACTTAAATATGGAAAATATACACAGTAAACAAATACATATATGTGTATGTATATACATATAAAAAAAAGACCAGAAGGAAATATACCAAAAAGATAACATTGCTATCTAGAAATCTGGATGATGGCTACTATTAATTTTCATCTTTGTGTTTTTATCTTTTCTACGTTTCCACATTTTCTAACACAAACACATTTTTACAATCAGAAAAAAATTACTAAAAATATTACTTATTGCACTTGACCATATTAAGGTACATTTGAAAAGGAAAATAAATTACCCATAATCCTATTGTCCTAACACAATGATTTTTTTTCCCCAGTGTTTATCTACAGCTCCATCACGTAACTGTCATCTTACTGCATTTTAAAAATAGTTATGTCTTGAAAAAAGGAGTTTAAGGGCTTACAAAAATAAACACAACAGAGTAAAATCCATTTAAAGAAAAATGAGACAAAAGGGAAATTAAGAATGAGGAAGCAACGTGGCGATAGGCGTGAGGTTAGGGCTCGCTGCGTCCCATGAGGTCCCACTTCCTGACCAGTCGCCACAGACCTGGGTGAGCTTCCTAACTGGTGCTGTGAAGAGGGAAACAGGGCCAATAAAGGATCAATGGTGTCCTTGAGGTGAACACAACCCCGCTGTCCGGGAAAAGGACCGTCATTCCTGGTAGGGAGGCCAGAGAAGTGTTTCTTTCTCCGGTGAGCCCTCAATCCCACGTGTGAGCAATTTCGGCAGCTCCCCATCACTCTGCCTAGTCCTGTGGAGCGAGACCACCTGCTAGCGCCTGGATTTTTCCGAGGATAAAGAAGCTTATTTAGAAATCGAAGGGGATACACAGACTGGAGGGGATGCTCCTCTTCAGATCTGGTCAAAATACTTGAATGGGCCTTTTGATTACGCACGAGGAAAGTTACAATGGAACGCTGGGAAGTTCGGGAAAAGAGCGCTGAAACTGCCTGGCATCACAGCAGAGAGGATGTTTTGCACCGTGGGCAGTGCTGCATTTCTGCCGGGTTTACCATGGTGATGATGAGGGTGAGGGTGAGGGTGAGGAGGATGCCTGAGGCTGAGCTTTACCAGAAGAGATGAGGAGGGGAGACATTGGGATTGGGGGGAGGGGGGGCTTGTAGCCATCGTGGTGGGTGAGCATGGTACAGGGACTCCAAGCACAGGGATGCTTCCTTTCCAAATGGAACCTTCCACTTCCTGCATTCTAACTCCTCTCTCTGGTCTTTGCCGGACTTGGGGGTTTGGGGGAGAAACCTGGTCGGATGCAGAGCTGGAGGCAGTGACTTCAGCCTATTCCCCAGATAGGCACTCAACAAAATGTTAAGGTACTTAATACTATTGTTACCCACTGATCAATAAGAAAAACATGGGGACAAAATAAGCATCATCTCCAGTGATGAGATGGGAATACCCGCAAAAAGGGGGTGCCTGTTTTGTGAGCGCCCTGTCCTATTAACCATCCCGCTCATCAGGCCATGGAGCTGGACCTGGGTCCACACTTCGGGGAAAGGTTCAGATGAGCGTGGTAGCAGCCTGAGAGAACCCATAAACAAGACTTGCCCCTAACACGGAGAGGGTGGCTGCAGGGACCAGCATTGCCAGGGCTCACTTGTGGAATGTGGGAATGTCCCTTGGGCATGCTCAGAAATCCTGGAGGAAAAAGAACAGACTCCGCCACCTGGGCACCCGGGGCTTGAAGTATTATCCTCTGGAGCACCATTGAGCAATGCACTGTTTGTATCCAAAGCTGCTGAAACGGGATGTGGCCTGTTACCATTTTTAAGTAAACATTTTATCAAAGTAAAACAATACATACGGAAAAGTGCACAAATTGTATGTGGGCAGCTGGACAAATTCTCATAAAAACACACTCAAGAAACTAGCACCCCAATCAAGAAACAGGTCATCAGCTTTGCCTCTGTGTCCGTGTCCCCTCACTAACCCTCCAACAAAAAGAAATTTACACTTGAGCAGGACCTTAGAGACCGCCTTTAAAGTCTCACCTTTTTATAGTTTTTAATTTTTAGTTTTTACTCAAGTTATATATGAATGCAGTTTAATGGTCCAATACAGTACGAGTTTTGCTATTAAAAAAAGAGCATTCCACAGGCCCCTATCCCCATATTTCACTCCCTATAGGGGAGCCATTTCAAAGTTTTGAGCCAGTTTTTCGGGTATCCACTTATATGTGTGCAATATGCTCGTGTTGCTGCTTCTTGATTATTTTTCAGTCTTAGGCCTCATTTATTTACTTGTCTCTCTGGAGAATGAAGCCTTAGGTTCCCTCTCTGTTCAGCCCCAACACCACACTCGAGCACCCTGCCAGCCCCGCCAACCCCCCCCTCCCACCCTGAGACAGCATAATTTGGGTGACAGCAATCTTCTGTATTTGCACTGCTTTTACTCTGTAAACACTATTTGGGGCAGAGGCATGTGGCCTCTTGCTTACTTTTCCTTTCCAAGCACATTTATTTTTCCAAGAGTTAATAATTGTCATTTTTTACATTTGTCTACAAACTTATCACTGATTCAACCTCACAGTCTGCCAGTTAACTCAATCTCCTCTCAGAGTCCAGGCCAGTAGGCCCCATTCTACCGGGTTCCTCTATTTCAGTGGTTCTCAACCTTTCTAATGCCGTGACCCCTTAATACAGTTCCTCATGTTGTAGTGACCCCCAACCATAAAATTATGTTCGTTGCTACTCTGTAACTGTAATTTTGCGACTGTTATGAATCGTAATGTAAATATCTTTTTGTTTTCCGATGGTCTCAGGCGACCCCTGTGAAAGGGTCGTTCGAGCCCCAAAGGGGTCGCGACCCACAGATTGAGAACCGCTGCTTTGGCTCTGCCTCACCCAGGTGTATGGCGGCCTCAGTGTGAGCTGCTCATTCTGCCCGCACAGCTGGCATCCTGAGCTTCCCTACTTCCCTCCCTTCCTCCTTCCTAAACACCATGTCTTCTCTTTCATGGCCTAGCCCCTCATCTTGGTAGAACACCACTTCTAGTAGCTTCTCGAGAAGGAAACTCCAAAGGAAGTAATTTTTTTGAACTCTTGGATGTCTAAAAATACCTTTATTCTATCCTATACCTGGTTCAAGGTAGTTTTGCTGGATATAGAATTCTAGGTCGGGAATGATTATTACCCTGCAAAGTTTGAAGGCATTGCTCCCTTGCCTTTTAGGTTTCCAGTGTTACCACTGAGAAGTCCGGAGCTATTCTGAGCCCTAATAATTTTTGTGTGACCTGGTTTTTCTCTCTGAAAGCTTTTAGGATGTCGAATCGTTCCCAGTGTTTGAAGGTGCACAATGCTATGTCTTCCTGAGGTTGACTTGTATCCACTGTGTTGGGCATTCATGGGGCCTTTTCAATCTGAAAACCCTTCGCCATCAGTTCTGGGAAATCTTTCTGTATAATTTCACTGGTGCTTCTTTCCCCACTTCCTCTGATCTATCTGAACTTTTATTATTCAGAAACTAGATTTCCTGGCCTGGTGCTCTACATTTCCCCCTTTTATTTTCCATCACATTGTATTTTTCTTCTCCTTTTTAGATTTCCTCAGTTTTACCTATGGATTTTTCATTCCTACCATATTTTAATTTCCAAAGGCTCTTTCATGTTCTCTGGAGGTTCCTTTTGATAAGACGTAGCCTCCTGTTCTTGCTTCATGGTTGTGTTGCTTCCCCAAGTTTTCTTCTCCAAATATAGTCCCTGTCCCCTCCGAGACCCTCCCATCACCATGTGTTTGTTTTAATCTCTATTGTTCATGCTCGAGTCTTTCCTCAATGTCTGGAATCCCAGCTGTTAGCTCACATTTAAGAGTGAGAGCCCAAAAAGCTGACTGGAGTAGAGTTGTTGACTGTGGGATATGTGGTATATGATTTGGCTGGACTATTTCTTCAGTGTCAGTGTCTTTACATCTTTTCATCTCTTTTCTCTGTTCAGATTTCCCCAGACTCTTCTATGTCCAACCTAGAGGTCAATAGCCTGGCACCATTCTGGGAACCAAGTACAGTAAAACCTTGGATTGCAAGTAACATGGTTTGCGAGTATTCCGCAAGACAAGCAAACATTTCTAGTACATTTTAATGTGGTAAACGAGTGATGTCTTGCAATATGAGTAGTTTGTTTCCGGAACAAAGTATGCTCGCAAACCAAGGTATGACTGTAGTATATGTGGCTGGAGTCTCAAAATCCTGTCTGTCCACATTCACTTAATCACGTTTTCAGTATAGTACACCCTGGAATTCAACTTACCTTGTATCTTGTAGTCCAGAAACTCTGTTTTGCATTCTCCAAAACATAAACCTCAAGTCTTTTGCCAGGTTGGGGATTGGCAGTTGCTGTTCCAATTTGGGAAGGAGACCTAGTAGTCTGTTCTAGAAACACCTTTCATCCAGGCCTCTATATTTGAGACCCTCCTCACTTCACGCCCACTCCCAGACACAGGTGCTTCTCCAATTTGCAAGGCTTCTTCAGGTGCTCTATGTAGACTAGAGTGATGATTTTTCTCACTCCTGATCCATTTGCTCTTTTCTCAGCTCTATCAGATAGGTTGCCACCTGTCTGTCTGCTTTCCTGCTGCCACCTTTTATGGCTGTTCTTTTTTCTCCAAGTTTCCCTGTCCTTCTGTATGTATGCCTTTAAAAATCTCTTATCTGATCTTTTCTTAGTTTCAGGAGTGAGTGAAATTAGACGGGTGGTTCAGCTGCCCTTTTTAACTGCAAGGCTCCCAATGATTTATTTTTCGTATTGTCTCTCTCCAAGGCCTGGAGAGAGGCAAGAGCATGGTGAGGTCCCAAAGAATCCAGCTCTTGAGGTCTCATCTTTCAGAGGATGGGAGGTCCCCAGTCTAGCCCAACAACCTTAGAAGTTGACTGGCTGACTTGGATTATATGAAGAGAACTGGTTTTGAGGTAAGGTGCTCCTGGGTATAAAGGCTAGACTAGCTCTGCCACTTTTTACCAGGGTGACCTAGGGGAAGCTACTTCCCCTCTCTGGGCCTCAGTTTCCTTATCTGTAAAATGAGAACAGCAGTAGCTTGCAGGATTGTGTGAGTCTATGTGTGTGTGCGTGGGGAGGGAGGTTACTTTAAATGACACGTGTAGCGAGGCCAGCATATTGCCCTGCAGGAATGTAACAGGTGCACATGAAATGCTAGTTGTCTTCTCCTTCCTCATGGAACTACAGATTGCACCAGAGGTGACTACAAAGTGTCCGCCCTAGAGCAGGGACTCACTTTGGCCAGGCCCCACAGCAGCCAAGGCCGTGGCGAAACTCGCACAAGCCCTAGCAGGGCCTCTGAATTAGAAGTAAGGCATGCAACCTCACCGGTCTATCGACAGGCTGAAGTGCTTTACTTGGAAGGCAAATATGGCTTGTAAAACCCACAGAAAGTCATAAAGTGACATAAAGTGGGTCATGTCACTTTAACTGGGATGCTTGGGCCGGGGGGCATTCCAATTCCTGGCCAGTTGGCATCTCAGATCAGATTGCCTCAGATGACTCTATTCCCTTCAGGTGGAAGTTCTTCAATATTCAAAACAGTGGTGTCCTTGGGCCTGATGGCGCTCTCGGGAGCGTCCAGAAGTCATATAACAGGACTGTGTCATTACTCCCTACCACGGATCACAGATTTATAGGTTCCAAGGATCTGTTAACATTTTTTGTTATTTCAATGCCAAAGAATTAATAATGCCAGATAATAACTGTTATTATTGATTGACAGCTTAAGGATATGACAAGTACTATTCCAAGTACTTTACATTTGTTAACTTCTGTAAGCCCCATAGCACCCCAGTGAAGGTGATACTATTATTATGTCCATTTATAAATGAAGAATTTGAGCAGAGAGAAGTCGTAACTTGGGCAAGGTTACACAGCTAGTAAGTTGCGTATCCTGGATTTGGACACAGGTAGTCCAGCTCCAAAGTCCATACACTCAAAATATTATGTAAAGTGTTTCCTGCCAAGAAGAATACTTATTGAGCCATTAATATGTTCTAAGGGAATTGTTTTACCTGGACCAGTGGTTTTCGATGGGGAAATTTTGCCCCAGAGGACACATTTGGCAATGTCTATAGAGACATTTTTGGTTGTCACAACTTGGGGGTCAGGAGTACCACTGGTGTCTAGTGGATAAGAGACCAGGCATACTGCAAAACATCCTACAACATACAGGATACAATGAAGATGTACCCGGCCCAAATGTCTAGTACTGAGGTTGAGAAGCCCTGACACAGAGCCATGAGATGAAGGTGCATACTAGTAACATTTCTCTATTTAAACAGAAGGAATCTCAGACTTAAAGAGACGAGGTATGTTCCTCAGGAGGACACAATAACGACAGAACGGGGACTAGAGCCCAGGACTTCTGACTTTGGGGTACAGAGACGGCACCTCCCACCACAGTTGCTGCTCTGCAGGAACGCTTCACTCCTGCCCGTTTGGCTCTTTTCCACACTCTGTCTTTATTTTGGAAACTATAATATATTTACAGAAAACTTGAAAGCATAATAGAATGACTATTGCTATATCTTTCACCTAGATCCGATTTTTAGCATTTGCCCACATCCGTTCCGTCTATCCCTGCCTCCACCCCAATTCTTTCTCTCAGTAAGATGTCTGGTTTATAATAAGTCCTAAGGGGAAAATTACTGGAAATGATGGCAAAGACGAAAAAAACCGATCCCATATTCATAGCCATCAATGTGTCACTGACATCTACAGATCTGCCCACTTAGACAGACACCAGTCTCCCTCCCCTCTTTTTTGGAATTAAGTGGCAGACATGCACATCTTAAGAACAAGAACATTCTCCTCTAAAGCCACCACGCCATCATGAAACTGTTTCAATTGTCTGAGAATGTCTTTTATGGCTCCCCTCCCACCCTCGTCCCCCATCCAGGGTCTTATCAAGGTATAAACCTTTCATTTGGTTTGTGCCTCCTAAGGCTTTTGTAAAAGTCGAGAACAGTTTCCCCTCTTTTGGATTTTTCAAAGCAATTTTTTTTTTAAGAGTCCAAGCCCACCATCCTGTAGGATAGTCCCCATTATGGATTTGTCTGGCTGTTTCTTCATGATTCGATTCAGAGTAAGCTTTTTGTGAAGACTCCTCCATGATGCTCTTACCGCACCACATCAGAAGGCCTACGATGTCAATCTGCCTCATTATTGGGGACGCTGACTTAACACTTGTGTAAGGCGGTGGCTGCAGCTCTGTGCCATGTGCAAATACAGTCTATCCTCCAAAATCAGTTACTTTATTTGTGGGGTGATACCTTGGGTCTATGTAAACATCCTGACCCCCAAACAGGAAGGTTTATACGTGTGTCATTTTTTTCAGACGACGTGAATTTAGAGACAAAAAAAATTGCTCCTTCAAACCTGAGTTTCACTAGGGACAATATTTCCCTTCCAGGGCTGTGGTAAGGACAATGCTATAGACTGAGCTGTGTCCCCGAAAATCCATGTGTTGAAGCCCTAACCCCTAATGTGACAGAGGTGGGGCCCTTAGGAGGTGATCTGGTTTACATGAGGTCATGAGGGTGGGGCCTTCACAATGGGATGAGTGCCCTTGTAAGAAGAGACACACCAGACAGTGTGCTGTCCCTGTCTCTGCCATGTGGTGACACAGTGAGAAGGTGGCCACGTGGCAGCCAGGAAGAGGGCTCTCATCACAACCAGACCATGCTGGCTCCCTGATCTTGGACTTCCAGCCTCCAGAACAGTGGGAAGATACATTTCTGTTGTTGAAACCATGCAGCCTATGTAGTATTTTTGTCATGGTAGCCTGAGCTAAGACAGATTAGGTGTTAAAACCCTCATGACAGTTTCTGGGACATAATTTGACCCAGAAATAGCTAATGAGTATAATATAATCCTTTTTTTATAATCTGAAATTCTGGGATTTTTCTTGAGTTGCCAAGGAAAAGGGCAAGGCTGGGACAGTGAGTAACCTGATAAGTTTTGTCCCTGTCCCCCTGGCAGACCAAACTTCTCAAAGTGAGGGCTCACACGGGAGGAGTGGTGTCTGGTGACCCAGCCAAGCCACAGCCTCCCTGACACCATGGCCTAATGCTGGCCCCTTGGCCCACACTGAAAATGTTGGGGAGACAGACGGAATGGTTTTGGAACTTACTGCCTCTCACCAGCTATAAGACCCTTTAAACCTCAGTTTCCTTATCTGTCACAAGGGGTATTAATTGTACTTGCCCATAGAGTCAGTACAAGGATGAACTGAAATAGCAAACTCAGACCTTAGCAGAGTGCCCATCATGTAGTAAGCACTCACTAACCACATGAAAGATTTGGTTATTAGAAATAGTGGTCAAAGATTAAAACAAAACAAAACAAAGCAAAACATGTTGGAAGAGGTCAGCGGGCTCCGTGACAGCCACTGTTCCGGTATGGCAGTGCCCTGGGGGTGAAGCACTGGGGGACTCTGGCATGCCTGCTGCCCTCCTGCAGACAGCAGGGAAGCCCTGGCCTTATAAAGTGTATGTTCTAGTGGAGGAAATACTAACAGGCATATAAGCAGATATGCTGTGACACATGCTGTGAAGAAAATGAACAGAAAGCCATTACAGAGGGGAAACTTGTATGTATGGCGGGAAGGAGCGGGTGGTGGGCGGGGGGAGAGGTACTCACAGCTGACCTGGGAGCCCAGCTTGTGCTCCCAGACGGCATGCAGCTGCTGATACTCCTGCTGTGCGAGCTCCAGGCGCTGCTGCTTCACCTGATAGATCTCCTTTTGCGCGCTCAGGGCCTCCTGGGCCACCACCAGGTAATCCTTCAGCATGTGCTCCTGCTCCCGCCGCCATTGTACTCGGGGGTCCTCGATCTGAGTGGTTTCTGGAACAGACCCCAGACAGTCTAGGTCAGCACCTCACAAATGTTGCTTGGGTTGGGGCCCTGTGGAATCCACTACCAGACAACAAAAAGCATAATGAATTAAAAAAAAAAAAAAACACAATACATGTGAACGGGCTAAACTTACCTATTAAACAACAGAGACTCTTCATTTCGATTAAGCAAACACACACACACAATAAACCAGGATTGCTTTCCAAACCTAAAGCCAATCTGTCTGAAAACAGCTTGGAGAAAGACTAGACTTGAGCTCTAATCTAGACAGAGCATCTCAAAGACATTATAGATGCTTAAGGTCACCTGTTTTGACAAAGAGTAAAGTAAAATAACTAATATTTCAGAGGAAATGAAGAAACAGGAACTCCCATACCCTACTGGAAATGTAAATTAGAAGAGCCTAACTAGAGAGCTATCTGACCATGCATATTAAGAGCCTTAAGGGCCAACTGAGTGGCACGTTGGTTAAGAGCTGGCTTGGGACGCCAGAGGGCCACCGGTTTGGATCCCACATGAGGGCCAGTGACACTGCCCTCTACAGCTAAGATGCTGAACAACAGCTCAACCTGGAACTGAGCTGCCGTGAGTCGCCGGTGACGGCGTAGGCTGCAGCGGGGCTGCGGTGGGTTACTGTGAGCTACTGTGAGTGGCTGGCAGCCGGCGTGAGCGGCCATCCAATGGCCGGTGACCAATCTGCCTCATCCGGGAAGAGTGCAAAGATAATACCAACTTGGGCCAGTGAAGCGATGTCCTCCACAACTAGACTGAAGAACAAAAGGACAGCAACTTGTCTGTTCCCCTTCCCCGATTCCCCAATGCTGTTCCCTCCTCCAATAAAATCTTAAAAAAAAAAAAAAAAAAGAGCCTTAAAATGTTAATACTCTTTGACTAATAATTCCCCCTAATTTATTATAAAAATTAATAAAAAATTCAGGCAGGCAAAGATGCATTGGTACAAAACCATGATAATAGTGATAATAATGAAAATAAAAAACAAGCACTTAATGGTATTTATTCTATGCCAAGTACTATTCTAATTATTTTATATCTATTTATTCCTTCAATCTTTATACTGACCCTATAAAGGAGATTCTATCACTACCCCCCATTACAAAAAAGAAAAAACTGAGAGACATAGAGAGGTTAAGTAATTTGCTCAAGGTCATACAGGAAACAAGTGCTCAACTATGTATGTTATATTTACATAATACAGTCATTAAAAATAACATCTTTGAAGAAAAATTAATAAATCATAAAGGTCCTTCTGATGTAAAAGTGGAAGTACAGGGTGCAAAACTACAATTTTGTATTTATCAAAAGAAATATGTAGTTCTGCAAAAGATTAAGAGGAAACTTAGCAAATGATCAACAGTCAATATGTCTTGGCTCTTCATTTTAATTTTTTAAATTTTATATGCAGTGATAATTTGGGGGAGAAAAATGTCACAAGACAAAAAAGACATTAAAGAAAAGAGGCTAGCCGGAAGCTGAGCAGACGTGGAAGAGGTCAAAGCACCGATGGCCATGACTGGGTATCCACTCCTCCATCATTCCCACTTGGTGGGTGGGGTCAGGGGTGACTGACACACCAGAAATTGTATAATCAGGGCCATGTGGTACATCCAGCCTGCAGATAGGTTTGGCTTAGCCCAAAGGACGCTATTAAGTTTGAATTAATTACTGGTATTTAAAACCAGGAGAACATGCCACTCACTTACTGGAAACTCTCCAATGGCTCCCACCTGACACGGAGCAAAAGTCAGAAGAACCCTTCAGGCAGACCACCGCCCACCTACGTCCTGCTGTTTTCTGGCCTGATGCCCTCGTCCCTGCTATCCTCACTCATTCTGGTATTGGCACACCTGCTTCCTTGCCATCCCTAGAGCAAGCTAAATGTGATCACACCTTAGTTTTTGTTCTGTCTAGCAAATGGACCCTCACTTCCTTCAAGTCTTAGCTCACACCTCGTTTTCTCAACGAGTCCTTCCCCCGTCCACTCTGCCACCCTCAAACTCATCCCAGCACACCCTGGCCCCACACCCTGCTTTTCTTCTTCCCATAATACTGATAATTTTCTAACATACTACATAATCGTCTTATTTCTTCTCTGCTTATTTTCTCTTTTGCCAAAATGAAAGCTCTATAAGGGTGAGATCATTTTCCTCTCATGTACCCCAAGCTCCCAGAACAGAGCCTGGAACATGGTAGGTCGTCAATAAACATTTGCTGAATGAAGGAATCCTAGATGGTGGATTTATTTTGTTGTTCAATCCTACTGCATCTATAACTCTTAAGAGACTAGTTTCAGTCAGTGAACAATACACACACACACACACACACACACACACACACACACACACACACACAGGGGATGGGTCCGAGTCCACGGCTCTGAATGCTTGGGCCTCGATGGTCACCTTCATGTTGCATTTGTGTCACTGGCTCCATCTAAAGAGGTGGCGCCCCCCATGCAGTGAGGGCACCTCCAAACCAAAAGGAAACCAGTAGCCTAATAGCTGGAGAAACTACCCGATAGAACTCTTCCTATTCTGACCCCATTTACTCACTCCCTGCCACAGACCCACCCCATGGCTGCCATCATCCCCTCAACAATAAACTCTGGACTGCCTGCTGCTCCTTCCTTCCTTCCTTCTCTCTCTCCAACGTCTTCCAGAAGCACCTTCAAATCCCACTCCCGCCATCAGATTTTAATGAGGGGGATGCACTCAGCAATTAGAAACAGGAAAGGACTGATTAGGGTTCCTGTACATCAGTGTTCAACCCAGCACGCCATGCGGCCCTCCCAGCATTAACCTCATTCCCGTACCCACTCAATTAGGCATATTTACTTCTCATTAGCCAGTATGCAATCATGAGAGCTAATAAAAAGCTCTGCTACCCCCAACAATGCAATTAATGCCATTAGCTGTCTCTCAGAAACTCATCTACACTTTGGTGCCAACGGCCGTCCGCTCATTCACCCATTTTAGTCGTGCATTCATGCACATAGACCTTTCTGTATTTAGCAGAGGTCAAGTACACACCTACTGTGTGTCTTACCAGGCAAAGGCCTGGGGTTAGAGAGACATGAGTGAGACACTGTCCTACTCCAGCAACACTTGCAGCCACGGGTAAGTGGTTGTGCTACAGCGTGACAAGGGGCACACAGACGTATGGCCAGGGGCTAACAAAACCTGGAGGAGGAAGTGGACGGAGAAGCACAGCTCCGCTCCTCAGTGCCGGTTCAAATCCCAGCTCCGCTGTGTTTTAGCTGAGTATGGAGTGGTCCATTACTCCCTCTAAGTCCCACTGATAAGATGGGGATAATCATCCGACACCCTCAGGGTAGCTGAGAGGATTAAATGAGATGAGGCCTTTCGAGATGCCTGGCCCAGCACAGGGCACAGGGCCTATGCTCTGTGAATGGGCTGCTAGGATTTGGAGCCCAAGTCTCAGCCTTCAGGCTTTGCCAGGCATGGCTCATCTCATTCCATTCTCCTCCTGCCTGAAAGGACAAAGGAGATCTTCTCGTTCAGAAGGCTGAGAGTGAGACAGAAAAATCCTCTTTCCTCTGTGCACATAAACCAATGGGGCAGCAAATTTTAGAGGACAGGAGGAGTCTTAGCCGAGGAGGTACACAACGGACGAGGCCCAAATACACATCCAGCTCTCCTGGCTGTGGGACCACAACCTGGGTTCCTCCACCTGTCAGACAACATATGCTCCTCCCTACTCCACCTATTCCTCCATCACCGCCCCAAAGAGAAAGACGCTGGGACTCTTTACTCTGGATCGGGGTATTTGGATCACAGATGCAAAGCGAGCGGGGTTGACTGGTGGGTTACAGGCACACACCCCAATCCACTACGGACACAAATGTGTGCATGTTGCTGGGGAACGGCTGGGGCTCTGGCTGCTCCAGAATGATCTGGCAATGACAATGACACCTCTACCTTTTATGAAAAAAAAAAAATCTTACGCAAGTAAATTGACACACGGAGAAAAGAAAAGAATACACGCATATACACACATAAAGACACACGTTTGGGAAACTTCTGGAATGTCACGTAAGAAATTGTTAGCAAAGGTTGGCTCTGTGAAATTGGGGAGATAGGATGGGTTGCAAGAGGTGGAGTTTCGGATTCTATTTAAAACTTTTCTAAACTGTTCTTTTTATATGAGCATACATTATCTATATCTATATTGACATCTCTATAGAACTATTATAATAACACAAAACACAACCTGGCTTTAAGAAGCTTTGCTGGTAGCTCTTTCAGATTTGGGGGGTTGGGGGATGGACAGGGAGGGGAATGGGAAAGGGGACGGACAGGGAGAGGAGGATGACCAGGAACTTACTGGTGTTGTGGTCTATGAAGTAATCTCCGACCTGTGGGTCATACGCCTCTTCCCATCCTAGCGGCAGCTCATCACTGATGCAGTCGGCAAAGGTGAGCGGTTTGGTGTACCTGGCGGGGAGAGAAGAAGAGCGCATCAGCCTACAGCCCCCAAGTCCCTGCAACTCGCTGCTTCTCTTGGCCTTCCTGCTGCTCTTCAGGGCTGGCCCAACACAGCCGAAACGCTGCACTGACCCCAGATCTGCCCCTGCTGTCCCAGGAAGGTGAACACATGGGGGGAGGCAGGGAATCGGTGTTCCAGTCCCAGCTCTGCCACTAACGAAGAGTAATTTGAGCAGGTCATCTTCCTCTTCTGGGCCTCTGTTTCTGCATCTCGAACAGAGGGCTTTGCAGGAAAGGGCTTGAAAGCCAAGTCCTGCTTCTGGGCTTGGATTCCAGCCCTCTCTGGCTTCTCCACTGCAACTCACTCACACACACACGCCCCCCCACCGCCCCAATCCTCCAGTCTTCCTCCGGGCCTTGGCCCATGTTTGCCATGCCCACTTCCCCTCTGGAAAGCAGCAGTAGCAGCATCTAGAATGGCAGATGTCCCATCCCTGTGAGTTTGGCCAAAAGCAGTATTTGTTTGCCTCTTGAGCTGGTTCCCGAATGCCTGTGCCCACTGATGGCCTTGCCTCGATAATCCAGGCCAAACTGATCTTGTGGCAATAACCACCCTCTAAGTACCCATCTTGGCAGGGGGAGTGAAGTGGCAGTAATCACCCAGACAGACAAACAAAGAAATCACCCAACTAAATGAACAAAGGCTTGTCAAGCTTGGAAAACACGACAGATTACACTGGTCAAGTATTTTAGCCAGAGAACAGGGAGCCAGGAATCCAAATATACAAAAGTCAGACTGAGGGGCCCCTCCAGACAGTTCCTTTGGCTTCTCCCCGTTACTGCCGCTGCCTAAAATACATATTTGGATCTTCTCCCTCTCCTGTCTGTCGAAATCCACCTGCCGATTTCGGAAGCCCCGAGGCTCAGCTTAGCCCGTCTTTCTACTGAAGTTCAACAGGACAGGAAGAAAGCTGACGGGGCTGGGGTCTGGGACGCCTCATTCAGAACTTCCCTCCAGGTCACAGCAACCTACTCTCTCTTGTCCTGTGCACTTTCCTTCCGTCTTAAACTCACTCCAACTCAAATTTAGAGCGAAATACATGGGGAAACAGCAACGCCTTAAGAGCCCTGGGTAAAGAGACCTGGTGTGTTCATGACCACTGGCTATCCAGGGTCTGGTCGGCTGCAAAAAAATATCTATTGACTGAATGAATGGATAGCTCAAAAGTTATTATTAGTTAGGAATTTACAGCTATATTGTAGGAGATAATAAGGATGAAGACAGAGGTATGTGTGATAGGCAACAAACTAAGCCTTCTCTAACAAGGGTTTGATAAGCATTACTTATTTTAGCTGTGTGAGTCTGACAACTTACTTAACTTCTCTGAGCCTCAGCATTTTTATCTAAAAAGTGGGGACAATAATAACTCTCCAGGTTGTCGGTTAGCTAGCGTAAGTAAGATCATGTTTGTAAGAACATCTAGCACAGATCCTGGTGTGCTCGAAAAACTTTATTGTTTTCTCAGTTTCCCAGAAGGGAAACTGAGGCTAAGAAAGACTTAATACCATTCTCAACGTCAGCGACAAAGCTGGGATGCAAGGCTGTGAGCCAACAAGTTCTCTTAAAAGTAGACATCTTCGGGGCAGGCCGAGTGGCTCAGTCGGTTATCAATTGGCTTGGGAGTGCGAGCGCTGAGCAGCAGGGCCACTGGTTTGGTTCCTACATGGGCCAGTGATGCTGCGCCCTCTACAGCTAAGAATGTGAACACCAGCTCGACCTGGAGCTGGGTTGCTGTGAGTGGCTGGTGATGGTGTAGGCTGCAGCCCCTGCTGCATTGGGCTGTCTTGAGCCACCATGAGCTGCCGTCCAATGGCCAGCAACTGACTACCTCAGCCGGGAAGAGCGCAATGATAATACCAACATGGGCCAGTGAAGCAACGTCCTCCACAACTAGACTGAAGAACAAAATGACAGCAACTTGTCTGTTCCCTTCCCTAATTCCCTCAAATCTTAAAAAAAAAAAAAAAGTAGACATTGTCAATGCATCTCCCAAGTCCCAAGGAAAATAAATCACAAGCCACTGCCTTGGAGTAAAAGGATGAAAAACGAGAAGATACATGTGCATGCGTGGCGGGAACTTTTCTCAGCTAAGAATGCACTTTGTTCATCAGGTACATCCGTGCCAGTCTGGATAAAGTTTCTGCAAAGCTATCTTCAGCCCATCTCATCACCACCCCATGTTTCACCCAAATTTCAGTAACAAAAGGCCCCATCCTACTGTGTCTCCCGCTCCTCAAACTTACTCTAAGTGTTTGCTCCCTCTTTTTTATGGGGAACGAAGACCAGGGACCAAGAGCCAAATCTCATCCAACATCATTTTACCCAGCAAATCTTTGAAAGGGTCTCTGGAGAAAGCACACATAGCCACACCCCTCCACGGTGGGTCACCCAACTGCTGAAAACAGGTAAATCTGAGCAACAGGAAAGCATAGACCACGCTCAGCCTTCTCTCACTGGCTGATTTCTCTCCCTGCACGCTGCCCTGAAAACCCTGCCTGCCAGCCTGGCTGTGGACAGAGCAATCTTATGATACATACAGTTTGCAACCCACAAAATCACGAAGATATGTCCCTTCCCAACAGCAGCCCTGAATCTGCCTGTAGAAGGCTCATCACCTTTCAGAATCCCTCCCTGGTATTAATGACATGACTTCATCCATGGTGCATCTGAGCAACACAACCCTATGTCCCTCACAATTGGTGCTCAATCTATATTTGCAGAGTGGGTGGATACAATAATGTATGTGTAGGAACAAAAAGTAACAATGTATTCTATGTTATATGTAACAAAGTGGTCTATAGTTTGCTATCATGGAAGGATGCTCTCAATCTACTATGAGAAAAACAACATTGTTGAAAGAATATCTACAGGGTATAGCTATGTATATTTTGCCTTTGTGCAAGCGCGTGCGCGCGCGTGTGTAGAAGAGAAACTGGGAAGATATACATTAAAGGTTATTTCAGTACAGGGATTTTGATGTTAATTTAAATTGCTTTCTTTTTTATTTTACTTTTTACTAATTTCTCTGTAGTGTTCATATACTCGTATTAATGGTTACTAAAATATTGAATAATGGCTAAATCTAGGCCTAGAAAGCATGTTATACGCATCGCATTTCCTGTCCGCGTAGCAGGGACCCTTGCTCCATTTTACAAATGAGAAAAGATCAGCATCACATAGTTAATAAGCCCCAGAGTCTAATCTAAAGCTCCACTGCCTGATTCCCAAACCCGAGCTTTGCTGACAAAAATGAACGAGAACATGTGAGTCTCAGAACAATCTGGAACACAGAGTAAGCTATGTCAGAGATACGGCTGACCCAGCTGGACCAGAGGTAGTGTGAAACAGGCAAAAGGCACTGGGGCTCCAGTGGATTTGCACCTTCAGTTATCTATGCCTCCATGCAAAAACTTTCGGTACACTTGGATACTCCACAGCTGCTTAATGAAGAGGCAATTAATCGTTCCAAAGTTATTAACCCAAGTGATTCACTGCACTCTGTGTGTGTGAAGATGGGGCTGGGGGAGGCAGGACTGAAATACCAAAAAGGCATCACTTCCAGAAAACCATGAACACGGATTGCTCCAGCCTTAGACACCAAGAGGTCGGAACTGAAATAAATGTTAGCTACAAGAACACGTAATGAGACTGACATGTGGATACGGGGGCAGGGGTGGGGTGTGTGTGTGTGTGTGGGGGGAATGCTGACATGCTGATTCCCACTAGCAGGAAACACAGACGTGGTGCCTCACAGGGATAAAGAAGAGTGAGTAAAGAGGACCCAGTTAGGGAGAGAGCGATGAGAAAGGAAGGCTTTGGTTTGATATTCAGGGTTCCCTTCAAAGCAATCATGGGGGGAAGCAGAGGGCTGATATCCTGACTCCTAGGGCTCTTCCATGGGAAAGAGAAAGCTTCTATTAGAAGACTATGCAACTTACAAGAAATCTGGACAGCAAGCATCTCTCTGGAAGAAATGCCAAGAGGGAGATGAATTATTCAGTGTGCAGAGACGTGTCACTCAGAGAATCAGGATGAAGAGAAGTGTTTTGAGATGCATAAGGATTTAAACACACACACGTATATACACGTGCACATACTCCTGTCCCTGCCGGAGAGAGGAACTGATTCAACCAGTCCCCTTGGGAAACTGTGGGTGCTTCTCTGGTCTGCAACATTTCCCCTTGGGCAAGTGCCAAGAATGCATGCTGGGAAGAGACATCCGCTTTCAGATGTGGCCAGGACTTGGGGGCCTTCCTGGAACTCCTAGCTCCCACCCTCCCATAAAGCGCTCCCACCCCAATCCAGTCCCAGCCTTCGGCCTCCACATCCTAAGCTGCTGAAAACCCCAATGTGAAATCAAATGACCCAAATGCTGGAAGGGCGGGAGGGAGGGAGGGAAGGAAAGGCGCCAAGTAAGAACTAGTTCTGCCTCTTCTTAATTACAAATCTCTGAAGGAATACAAACATTCCAGAAAGTTTCACAACAGGCCCTCCTGGAAAAAGGGCCCGGATGTGTCACCTTGGAGACAGGTAGGTGCTGCCGGATCCCTGAGCACACGGCACCCTTGCCCCGCCTCCCAGCTCCACGTTGCTTTCCTGTGGGCTGTGGGAGAGCGTCTGGGAGCACACTGCCACGGCCGCCCGGCATTCAGTATTCACACAGTGCGTCTTTTCTAAGAAGGCGGCTCAGAGAAGGAGCGGAAAGGCTTTTGCCAAGTCTAACGCTGGGTGGTGATTCTCTGGGGACTGAAGAACACATAACATATCTTTCATGTTCCTGGTGCTTCCTGAGCAATCCCAGTGCTTCCCACAGTAACCCCTTTATCTCGTCCAGCAGGATGCTGGCCCCCCGACAGGGCTCTCTCCTTGGGCCAGCTGGGAGGGACCACTTTCTAAAGGGCCCCCCAGATGCCATGCCAAGAACTGTCCAAACTTTCAGCAGAACCTCTCCCCCCTGCCTGGCACAATGGACAGGCGGGTTCTCCTCCCTGCCCGGAGCGTTTCACACGCATAGTTGCCATAGCTTAGCTTTCACACGCCCTGATTACACTCCTTCACCTCCAGGCTGCTGCTCGGCACCATTTCTAAGCAGTCCCTTCCACCTTTCACCATCTTGGAGGCTGGGGTGGGCGGAAAGAGCCTGCAATATTTGAAGTTCTCCTTCCTCCCTTCAATTCAGTTCGGTTCAAACACCTCCATTCCTTCATGTAACAGATCTGGGGATGAGAAAACTAACCATCTCACAAGTTTGTTAGGAGGGCCAAGCACCTGGACCACAGGTGAACCTCATTTAATAAACGCCAGCCCTGCCCTCACATTCCAGTCAGGGAGACGCCCCAGCCAGGACGTGAATCGATGTGGTCATTTCCGAGACTCAAGTTATTAAAAAAAAAACAAAAAAAAATACAGCAGGATGAAGTGGAAGGGGTTGGGCGGTCAAGAGAAGCGTCTGGGAGAAGGTGATCTTTGAGGGGTGACCAGATGGCGGAAGCAAAGGGAACAGCCTGCACAAGGGCTTTGAAGCGGGACCATGTTGATGAGTTAGTTGGAGGGATGTTAGAGAAAGACGCATGGCGTCTCTTTATGACACGAGTGATGAAGCGGAAGCACTGAGAGTCAGAAGCTGGGCTGTTGGGGCCCTGGGGTCCCTGGAAAGGACTCTGAGCACCACCCGTGCCCAGCCGAAGAAGGTGACCTGGACCAGCTCACCATCTCAAATTCCGCTTCCCTCTTTTCTGTCATTTCAATCAGTTCTCCAGGCAACAGGACCTTATTGTGGGGACACACACTCTCAGGTCCCATGCCAGGCATGCTAAGGGCTCAGAGGTTCAAGGCAGCTTCGTTTCTGCCCTCAGGAGCAGAGAGTCCGGCCAGGGAGTCAAGGCTGACACTGAAAGCACGCAGTGACCCATCCCCATGGCATCTGGTGACAGTGTATGTGGCAGTTACACTACCTGAGGCTGTGAACCACGGACAATTAGAGAATGCAGGGATAGCTAATAAGGTGCTAGGTCAGCCATGCAGACGGGAAAGGTCAAAGAATTGGGAGAAGGAAAGGGACAGACACACTGGGGAGGCTGGAGAAGGAAAGGATGGTGGTTGGCTTCACGGTTAATAGAGAGAAAGGGTAGACACTGCCCACGAAGGCTCAGGAATCAATGAAACTGGGCTGAAACCCATGCTCCGCCTCTTGCACAACCGCGGGTGTGTTATGTAACCTCGTTGGGAGGAGGTTCCTTCTCAGTGAAACTTAGAAGTCCCGATCTCCTCAGGGTGTTGTGGGGATTAAATGAGATAACCCACATAAAGTGCTGAGCGCAGGGCCTGGCGTGGACGAAGCCCTCAGTATATGTGGGTTGTTGATGTGATCAGTTGAGAGACTTCTGTGCCCTATGCACCGTGAGAATCATGTCGCCTTTCATTTTAAGGGGTTCAAATGTCAGCTATCATCATCACCATCATCACCATCACCATCATTCTTCATCCCAACAGATGCCTGGTGACGGTTAAACTCACAGGCTCTAGAGTCAGCCACCACCTGGGTTCCAATGCAAGCACTGTCATTGCCTCGCTCTGTCCCCTTGGGCACAAACCCTAACCTGTCTGAATCCGCTTCTTCATTTGTGGGGTGCTTCATCTGCTCAGAGTGACTCCCTGGTTAAAGTGAGCTGTGCTGAACCCATGGCACACAGGGCTCAGCTAACATTAGCTGTTCTTACGAGTTAGGTTTTAGAACCCTATTGTCACGAGGGGGGAAACCGAGGCAAAGCAATTGTCCAGGCTACGGGTCTGTACGCGGTGCACTGTTCTCCACAGCCTCCTAAGCGGGGAACTGTCTGCTTAGGCTCACTCTTTTTGGAAATTAAACCAGAGAGGTTAGGCAATGGCAGCTAGAGTGGATCTGGCACTCAAAACTTGCTCTCTGAAGAAAACGTCAAGTTCTTTCTCTTAAAAATGTCTCCTCCTTCCCTCCCCTCTCAAAACACCTGTCTCGATATTCTGGTTCTCTGACCTCCGGATCTCCTTGCTTCTCTGCTTCGGTTGGGCCGGTTTATCCAGAAGCTTTCCTGACCTGGTCACTCCCACTCCTGGAATTCTTTTATGGGGGAGAGAGGAGGAGGAAGAGAGAGAGCTGGATGGAAGGTTCCAGACTGCTTCCCGTCCCCTTCTCCTCTTCAAACTGGGCCCCCACAAGCCAGTGGCTTTTCTCCCCCTGCTCAGTCTTGCCTTCACTCTGCCCCCGCTGAGTTCTCGGGACCGCACACCTGAGCCCTGGGCCTGTCCCCTTCCTCAGCCGCCATCCCCATGTCTCTGGGCCTCCAGCCACTGACTCAGTGGTGAATCCGTGCTGCTGTTCCTCTCTGTGTGGCATTCACGGGGATTTAAGGTTCTACCCCGAGAACCAGACCGTGGATTAGAGCAGGACGGCTGGAGGGCCAAGTTCAGACTGTAGACGTGTTTGTCTGCTACAGAGCTCTGTTTTGAAAATGGAATTGGCATGGTTTCTGGGGGCAGGCAGTCTCTGAGGCCCACAGTCACCCCCACTGCTCTGTCATATGTCACTCCTGCCTCTTGTCTTCTTAAGACACGTCAGAGCTCTGGAGCCAGACTCCCTGGGTTTGAATACAGGCTCTGCCATCGTTGAGCTGTGTGACCTTGGATAAGCGACTGAGCCATTCTGGGGCTCAGCTTTCGCGTTTGCAAGGCAGGAGGAATAATAATATATTTACTGAGCACTCACTATGTGCCAGGGACAGTTCCAAGCACTTTGTGTATATTAACTCACTTGGTGTTTGTAACAACCCTTCCAGGTAGCAACCGTTCAGACCCACCCCACAGTGTTCTGTGAAGATAAAATGAGACAATGCGTGAAACGTCACTTTGGCACACAGGGTATGCTCAATAAATGTGAGCCGTTCATTATGATTCTTTTCATTGTTATCCAAATGAGGCCCCTAATGCAGGGGTATTAAAAAACCTTAAAACTGGAAGGGATATCTGGAATCTAATTCCTTTGTTTTATTGGTGAGAAAACTGAGGCACAGAGAGAAAGACCCACCCAGAGCCACCGAAGGACAGTGGCAGGGCTGAGACTGAGCCCCGGGCACCAACCCCAGGCCACCTCACACTCACACCACCAAGACAGCACGTCATCCTGGGGCCGAGTTAGGATCCATTTGAAAGGCAGCAGGTGTCTGAACAGCCTTCAAGAAATAGTTACTGATAGTATTTTGGGGGCTATGTAATAGTTATAACCCTGTTATACTGGAAGGAGAATTATTACTGGGCAAGAACCCATATGAAGCTATATTCCCATTCGTGGAGAGAAAAGGCTGGGAGACAGAACGGACCCCTCATGTTGCTCCTTTCTTCACGGCGGGGTAGTTTGCCGAACACCGCGGCAGAACAGAGTACCCGGTAAACATGTCTGCTCCTCACCCCGCTTCACCCCAGCCTCTTCCTCAGTCTCACTCCAAACAGGCTAAGGGAGCCCTGTGCCCTACAGAAAGGGCCAACAGACCCAATTGGGACTCCCAGTTCCATCTTCCTTGGCTGCGTACTCTCAGCTTAGTCCTTCCCCAGCTCGAAGCCTCCGTTTCCCCCACAGGTACAAAGCCATCAAGAAAATCTTCCTTGCAGGGCTCGCCCGGGGATAAACTGAAGTAGTACATGAGAATAACTCAACACTGCCCTTGGCATCCAGCCTTGGGAGGCGTGCAGAGAGGGCACTCAACCCCAGCTTGACTCCTTCCAGTCCCATGACCTGGGTTCCCAAAGGGTCTTCCCAGGGGCTGGGCTCTCTAGGAACCTCCAGCGCTAAGAGCAGAAGTCGTGCGTAGCCCACCCTTCCCTGGAATTCGGCCATTTCTCTGTTTCTTGATTTCTGACCCTCACCCTCCAGCCATGCAGCCTGAGCTGCTGGGCCTTCTAGAAATGGGGTTGCCTCTGAAGGCTTCTCCGGGAGCCTGCCTGACCTAGGGCCCCTTCCATGGCATCGGTTTAGACAGAGCACGGGGAGGGGAGTGATAAGATCTGGGTTAGAATCCTGGCACTGCCACCAGATTAGCCATGCCCTTGACCAAGACACGTACCCTCTCTGGGCTTTCCATGTGCAGAACAAGGGAGCTGGGATGTAACATCTCTAAGGCCCCATTGCAGTGTTAGCCTTCATAAGTCTAAGTCTGGCCCGTCTGGCCGCCTGGCCTGTCCAGGGCGCTGTGAAGTTACAAAGAAACCATAATTAAAACATCTTTTACTGAAGGCCAATTAAGTACTAGGCACTGGACCACATGCTCTACATAAAATAAAGCATTTCCTTGATCGTCACAGCTTCTCTGTGAGGCAGAGAACGACCACACTCATTTAACCAACAAGGAAACTGACGCTTACCAGTAACAATGATAAAAGCTAATCTTCATTGAGCGTTTACAAAATACCCAGCGCTATTCAGGGTCCCTTACAGAGACTCTATCTCCACAAGTCTGAGCTGCACGCTTGTAGATAAATTTGAACATCTCTGCAATGGGGGCGTGTGTTACGGGCACCTCGCTACACCGTCAGCCAGGCTGTGGCTGATGGAGCTGTCACTGCCTGTGTGTGCGCGCAGACAGCAGAGGTGTCATGGGAGACAACAGTGGGGCACTTTGAACCCCTAGAATCGAATGGTTGTGGGGGAGAGCGGAGGAGGCAGTGAACAGACACGTTCAGCAACATTCCCAAAGCAGGAGTAGGCTAACTCTGCATAACTGCCTCTGGCTCCAGAGCCCAGACCAAAGCATTGGAATTCCTCTCTGGGTCCTCATAAGCCAACACTCTTGAGGACACCAAGGACAATATTACAAGCACAGACATCAGTACTTTGCGATTCCAAAGAACTGGATTCAGAATAGGGAGGTGTTTTAGGAACACTGGAGCTTTGTTTTGTTTACGTTTTTCTTTGTTGGGTTTTATTTTATTTTTTTACTTTTTTGTATGTATAAAAGCAATACATGAGTTAAAAATCATCTGTTTGAAAGGTTTATTGCAACAAGTATGAAATAAACATTCTAGTTAATTTTTTAAAAATTGGGTCATAATTTAGATGGCAGCATTTTTTCCTTTCTTAGTGGCACATAAAGGAATGGTGCTTCTTAAAAATCAATGTGATGCTGATTATAACGACCCTAAGCTGGAAAGAACCCAAATGTCCATTGATAGTTAAATGGATAGAGAAATGCAGTACAGTCACATGCCACTTAACAACGGGGACAGAGTCTGAGAAATGTGCTGCTACGTGATTTCGTCGTTGTGAGACCATCATACAGCACCTGGACGCACACCGGGAGGGCACAGCCTGCGGCTCACCTGGGCTGTAGGACAGCCTGCTGCTCCTCGGCTACGAGCCTGTACAGCATGTTACTTACACGAAACAACAGAGATTCAGTCAAGCACAAGGGAAAATGATGCAATCAAGAGACCTGGCAAACACGAGATGTGTGAGGCTGCTGCCGGCTTAACATGACACGGTTACAGCAAACTTTTTTTTTTTTTCAGTAGAAACAGTACACTCTAAAACAATAAGTAGTACAGTGAACACATAAACCAGTAACAGTCATTTTTAGCGTTACCAAGTATTACGCATTGTACATAATTGTGCACGCTCTACTTTTATATGACGGGCAGTGCAGTAGCTTTGTTTACAGCGGCGTCCCCACTAACACATGAGTAATGCGTCGCGCTATGACATTACAATGGCTACAATGTCACTAGGTGATAGGAATGTCTCAGCTGTTATAATCTTAGGGGATCACCGTCACGTATGTGGTCTGTCATCAACTGAAATGTTATGTGGCTGGCGCATGACTATACATCCATCCATACAACAGAATACTACTCAGTAACAAAAAGTAACAAACTGTTAATACATGCAATGACATAGATGAATCGCAGAAACATTACATTGGGTATAAGAAGTCCAGGAAAACAAACAAACAAACAAAAAATGAGGCTATACTCCGTGATTCTATTTACATAAAAATCTAGAAAATATAAACTAACCTAAAGGGACAGAAAACAGACCAGTGGTTGCCTAGAGATGAGGGAAGAGAGAGAGAGGGATTACCAAGGGGCATAAAAAACGTTCTGGGGCTGCTGGGAATGTCTGTTACACTGATTATGAAGATGGGTTCATAGATGCATATATGTACGCCAAAAGTCATCAAACTGCACTCTTTAAATATATACAACTTAACATTTCAATAATCAATTCCTCAATAAAGTTGTAAGGAAAAAAATAAAGGGAAACCCCATATTCAGTGTGATACGATATTAACTTGTTTAAAATAATCGTGTAAGTACTATTATTAGCTCCATTTTCCAGATGTGGAAACTGGGGCGTAGAGTAGCAGGCTGACACATCCAGGAATACTCAGCTACTCTGCCACTGAGGGTGGCCAAGCCCCTTTTCCACCCCAGGCCGCTATTTCCCCACCCCCACCCTGAGAAGAAGACACAGGGATTGCCAGGGGACCTTTCAGTCCTGAGTTTCCAAGACTGCGTCCTAAGGACTTGACCAAGGTCACGTGGCACAGAGGAGCGGATCCTCCTGGGCGCCCAGGTTTCCGGACACCCCCCTTCCCCTTGCCCATACTCACTTATTCCCTGAAAATACCTCCTGACGTTTCCTCCATGGTTCTCAACCCTGAGCCGCATCAGAACCCGCTACGGGCGTGGTTGCCCACAGGTGGCTGTAACCCACCCCCAGAGTTTCTGATTCAATAGGTTTCTGATGCTGGGCTGGACTGAGAATTCCCAACAAGTGCCCAGGCGATGCTGATGCTGTTGGTCCCGGCACCACACTCAGGACCCACTGGTGGAGAGCATTTCCACCTCATAACTGCAGGGACTTCAAAAAAATAAACGCTACCCAACCTTGCGTTCAAGGAATCCTCTCCGTCTCCTTTGCTGTCAATGACACCTGACATGCCAATGTAACCCACATGGCTTTTATCTGCCCAGGCCCTGCGAACTCTGTATCTCTACCTCTCGCTGGCCCTGTATGCACATACAAGGGGCTCCAAATGTCTGGCTTCCAACCCCCCCCTCCCCCAGGTCCTTCCTCTGGACAACTGGAAGAAGCCCTTTTGAAGCTGAGCTGTGCATGTCACACTAGAGGCACCCTGCCAGAGCCCCAGGGGACAGGACACTGCCCCCCTCCTATTCTATGGGCAGTAGGGGCACGGCAGTCCCCCAGGCTGCCCACCCAGGCAGGTCGGCCCTTCTGATACCTTTCCTAGATGCTACACCTGGCATGTCTAGGAAAGCACAAGCCTGGCCTATCTGAGGCTTTGAGAAGCCGCAGATGCCCAAGGGTTTGCTGATGGCATCACAATGGGCAGGCTGACTGAGCCCAGAGGCTCGCCCTGTCTGTCCATCTATTTCTGTGTACTCCAAAACCACAGAGACTCTATAGGCACTGATTACAAAGGGGCTCCACACAGGCGTGGAAAAGAAAATGGTTTTCACCTCTGAAAAGTATGACTTTCGTTAAGGGTTATTTCCCCCCGTCATTTCTTTTCAAAGAAGAAAAAATAAGACTGTTGTTCCCTCAAGGGAAACCCTACCTGAGTCAACATTAGACACCAAAGTGGAAGCAGCTGAATTAAAGTCAGTGGTGACACAAACAAGCAATTAAAACAGCTATTTTGGGAAGCCCTGGAAATCAGGATTACATTATGAATTATTCATTCCTACTGCAAGGATGACTTCTGGGCATTGTCCTCTGATCTCTTTCTCTTGTTCATTCAGACATTCAAGCACAGAGAGGGGACAATACCCTGGCCTGGGGACATGGGTGCCCCAGTGCGCACGCACACGCTTGAGTTCTCTCTCTCTCTCTCTCTCTCTCTCTCACACACACACCCCCACCCCCACGAGGAGGCCAGGTGGCCACTCCAGATGGCAAGCCACACAGAAAAGAAACCCACAGGTTGGCAGCCATCTTCAGCTCTGGTGCCAGGGGAGAACGTATGAATTTCCGATTGGCTCAAGAGGTTTGTGCACATGGTGGGGATGGGGGGAGGCAAAAGATCACCTGCACAGCACAAGAGAGAATATATGTGGAGTTTCTAATATTTCACAAGCTTCCCAGCTGCTCTGGGATTGATTTGGGGGCTCAATAGGCACTGGGTGGGATCGGGAACATCAGCTGACCCCCCACGCGGAGCCTGCCCAAAGTCTGGACATCAAAGGATGCACCCAACAGGCTTGTGGGGGAAGGGCTCCATTTGGACTCTAAAGCCATCAGCCCTTCCCGCGGCCTGAACACAGGAGCCCAGCTGTGGCATCATATCTTATATCCATCCAAGTGACCTTGGTGGGCCTCCGTTTCCCCATCAATGAAACAAGGAGATAGACTCCATCTCAGCCAATCCTTCCCAGTCTGGCACTCCATGGTACCATTCTGTCACGAAAATCTAGCATCTGACAAGTGACTTCCATGCTTTTCCTTCTAGAGAATAATATTAACAACACTAAAGCATGCTCTGCACTTTACACGTATTGGATGTCATTCAATTCTCACAGCAGCCTAGTTCAACGGGTCCTATTACAATCCCATGGTACAAATGAGTAAATGGAGCCCTAGAGAGCGATGCGAATCTGACCGAGGTCTCTCGGCTGTAAGAGGCAGGTAGACTGAGGATTTGAATTCAGCTCCAAGCTACTGCTCAGAAAGTGAGTGGAGACAGCCGACTCTACACAATGGGTGGCCAGAAGCAGGAATTTTTTAAATACCAGAGAATTTAAAACTATCCCCTATAGCTTTAAACTATAAAAATTAGGGCAGGGGCTGTTGTTGCCCCCGGCCACATATTTTAGAAATGGACATTAGGAACGTTAATTCGGAACACAGTGGGTGAGGCTGTGGGAGAAAAAAGAAAAAGAATCATCTATTAGATAAATGAAAAGAGATGCTCATTGTTTGGAGCTCAACCCAGGGGCAGAGGTCTCAGTTGATGAAGGACAGGACAAGTCAGAGAAGCACCCTAAAAAGAAGAGAAGGGGCCTCAAGAACTTACCCACTTGTCCTGAAGACAAGTGCACCAGTGACTTGCTGCTGTTCTCACCCAGGTGGAAAGATATATACACCAAGATGCCCAATGCAGCGTTACTTATCAGAGGGGAAAAAAATGAACGCAGCCTCAGCATCTACGGGGAATGCATGGTGGGTAAGCTGTGGTTATAACCATCTGAGGCAACTGTTTAAAATATATGCTCATGAGCGTTTTGAATGACAGAAGGGGGAGAATGCTTATGTCATGGAATTTAAAAAGAAATTTAAAAAGCAGGATAAGGGCCGGCCAAGTGGCGCATTTGTTAAGAGCTGGCTTGGGATGCCAGAGGGCCCCGGTTCGGATCCCACATATGAGGGCCAGTGACACTGCCCTCTGAGGCTAAGATGCTGAACA
>NW_017731375.1:2621959-2630048 GCF_001890085.2 Hipposideros armiger | reverse complement strand
CCCTGATTTATGTCTGTTCCATCATCAATACTGAAAAACAAAAGATTAAAAAAAATAGCCATTTTTGAAAGAGCCTAAGCTAAAGAACAAATATCTGTTACATAGCTGCTCCATGGCCCAGCACCAGATACTATATATATGAGCTGAAAACCAGCTGGAAATAAACACATAAACATATTCATTCACACATAGTAACATCTATGGAGGGAAACAATGAAGACATTGTTCCAAATGAAACGCTGGTGAAAGGTGCCACAGGACTCAGAGAAAGGAGAGATGCCTGCATCCTGGACGGCTCCCAGGAGGCCCCTCAAAGGAAGCAGGAGGTAGCCTGGGCCCTGAAGGGCAGCCATTATTCAACCAAGTGTGTCTTCAACCCTCACAAGCAGGCACTGTGCAGCACAGGAAACTAAGGCCTCGAGAGGGGCTGTGACTGGCCCGATGGCGCACAGCTATGGAGGCACGGCCCTCAAGGCCATGGTCCGGGGCCAAAGGCGGTCAGGCTCCTGGGGGGCTCAGGACGGGGAAGGGCGGCCGCCCTGGTTCTTTCGGGCTCAGCGAGGTCAGGGGCAGGCTGATGCCAGGAGCAGGGCTGTCCCTGTTTGCACGTGAGTAGCATCTTATCTCTTTCCATAAGGTAAGAACTCTGCACACAAAGCGCGAGAACGGCCTCAGGGTCTGGAAGAACAGCATGGGGCTAGAAGAAAACCGTGGGAGGAAGGGCCAGCCCGGGGTATTTCTACCTGGGGAGGAAGGCTGGGGAGGAAGGCAGGAAGGTCGGTGGTGGCCTCTTCTTAGGGAAGGCAGGAGAGGAAGGTGAGCGAAACTGCTGAGGTGAGTCTGAAGGGGCCCAGGGATGAGAGGCAGCATGGAAGGGCTGTCCCAGGCCCCCTGGAAGGGCCCCAAAGACACAGACGGGTTTCCAAGTCAGAGGGAGCTCGGGGAGGCTGCTAGTGGAGGAACAAGGGCTTTGGAGCACATAGGCCTGGGTTCAAATTTGAGTTCGTCATTCACCTCATTAGTAATAGTAAAAATAATAGTTCTCAGTTATAGAGCATTGCTATTTGATAGGCATTGTCCTAAGAGTTACACATATGAGTTTAATCCTCATAGCAATACTGTGAGAGGACAGTATTGTGTGTAATGAAGGGTTACTATCTGCCTTTTAGATGGAAACTGAGGCATGGAGAGCTTAAACCAGTTTCTCAAGGTCCTAGAGCTGGAAACTGGCAAAGCTGGGACTGGAACCCAGGCAAGCAGGTTCCGGGCTCTTCACCATCACGTACCAGGCAACTATAATAGTAGCACAGGGATGAAAACTATTAATACCTTGCAGAGTTATTCTGACAATCAGAAAAAAAAAAAAGTATGGAAGGCTCTGGCACCAAGCTGGAGCCCAATGACTGATGCTTGAATACCCAGGCAAAAGAGCTATCTGCCGACGGCATACTGTGTGGTTCCTACTTTCTAAATGTCCTTTCATCGCCTGAAGCTGGTATCCCGTTTTTCAGGTGATGAAACGAAGGCTCAGGGAGGTTGGTTTGGTTAAAATCACAGCGTTGGGAAGCAATGGGGACAGGAAGCCAACGGTGTCTCAATGGCAAGTGCTCCGTAAGCACGCAGGGAACAATATTTTCTAAACCATGTTTGTTAATATTTACTGAGCTCCTGCCCCGTGCCAGGCCACGTGCTTAGCATGCTATGTGCACTGTCTCATTTGATGCTTCCAGCCACACTAGGAGGGAGGCACTCAGGTTACCGCCAACTACCAGGAAAGAGGGTCCTACAGAGGGACAGTAGCAGCTCCGGGACCTGACCCAATCGATTCCTTCTACAATGCCAGCTGCCACTCCAGGAAGATGGAAAAAGAAGATGGGGCAAAGCAGGTGTCCTGGGCGGAGAGTGTGCAGACCATGAGGAAGTCACTGGGCAGACAGACCACCCGGTCTGGGTTCTAGACCCTGGCTCAGGGGGCCAGAGGCAACCAACCTTGCTCCCAGCCCTGCCCTACCTCCTGCCTGCAAATCAACACAAAGGGAAGAAGAACCAGGCTAATGAGGGGGAGAGAAAATAGCACCCTTTGAGGACCTACTATGTGCCTAAGAGCAGACCTGGATATCAGGCACAGCTTGGACTGTGTGAAGTAGGCAAGTCCTGTGACAGGCGCTCAGTAACTATTAGGGGGCTGCTGATGCCTGCGTGCAGGGCTGTGCCGAGGGAAAGGCTGCCCTCCCAGCCACGACTAGACCCTGCAGGTGGGGCTGGAGGCAGAGAGCTTCTCTAGGGAAGAACAAAAGTGGTTTCTTGAGCCCCAAGTTGGAAAACGTTTAAAAGAACAGCAACAACCAAGAAAAAAGGGATACATATATATACAAAAAGAGATTTTATGAGGCTCGCTCAGAAATCGGTGTGTGGAGGACGGAGAACTGGGCAGGGGTGTCAGAAACCCAGGTGCCTGAGAGGACCTACCTCCAAGGTCATTCTGTGGCTGAATGATCTTGTGAGTCCCTGTGACGCAATCATGGGGCCTCAAAAGGATTTCGAAATCACTGTGCCCGGTCATCTCATTTTGTAGATAAGGAAACTGAGGCCGAGCGACAGGAAGTGACTTGGTCATGGTCACTCAGTGGAAGAGCTGGGAGGAGAACCCACCTCACCGCCCTGCTTACCAGCTCTAGCACCTTAGGCATGCCAGCTAGCCTTGCTGTGCCTCAGATCCCCCCGTCTGTAAAACAGGGATAAACATAGCCCCCATCTCACAGGGCTATCGGGAGGTTTACAGGACAACGTGAGTCCACACCAGGCACTACGCCTGGCATATGGAAAGCAGTCGAGGCACATAAGCTATTATAATTTTGAGACTACCCAGGAACTTTTCCACCAGGAGAGAAACGCTTTTCTTTCCACATCCCCAAGCAAAGAACCCAGACTGTAGTTTGGAGACTGGTCACCCCCTAGCCCCACCCCAACCAAATTCCTTCTAGGCTACATTCAGGAAGGGACCTAATGAAGGCCCTTTCCTGGGCTGATGTCTATCTTTCATTGTGTTTCTCAAGTGGACCCTAACCAGACAACTACTCCTCGATTCTCCCTGTCCCCAGCTTTCCGGAGGGAGCCTTTGAGTTTCCTCCTTGGAGAAGCCCTTGTTTGTGATGGCTATCACCCCCAGTTGGCAAGTTGGTGAGGCTCCTCCGGCCCGTCCGATGCTGAGGTGGGATAAAGGGAGGCCTGTGCTCCCGGCCAAGCTCCCACCCCACCCCGGAACTTCTTGAGAGGTGTGCTTCATGAATCGGACAATGCTGTGTGGCCCTTCCCTCTGCCAGCAGTGCCAGCAGCTCTTCCCATCCGGCCATGGATTAAAGGAGCCTGGGTAGGTGCCCAGGCGGAATAAAGCTTGCAAACATCCTGGGGACGTGCCCCTCCTTGGCAGGAAAACAGGAGAGAGGGTGAGGGTGACAGCTCGGGTCTAACTGGGCTGCACCCTCTCGCACCCCTGATTTATGTCTGTTCCATCATCAATACTGANCTCCACAACTAGACTGAAGAACAAAAGGACAGCAACTTGTCTGTTCCCCTTCCCCCAATTCCCCAGCGCTGTTCCCATCCCCCCAATTCCCCAATTAAAAAAATCTTTAAAAAAAAAGAGGATAAAACACTGTGCATACAGTAAAATCATACCTGCCTATAGTAGAAACAGGGAAAATGACTGTAAGAAAAAAATGCCAAGATGTTGACAGGGTTTGCTTTTCAGTGTTGAGGATATGATTCAAGGTTTTTGTTTTGTTTTGTTTTCTCATTTGCTTCTACTGCTTGCTTTTATAACCAGAAAAAAAACCCAGAACCTAAAAATACCAAGTACATTTTTCTACCCACCTTCAAGCCCTTCTATTCAGAACCTCTTACAATGCCTTCAAAAAAAAAATCATTCTAAAATGAATCCTAGAAAAGCACGAAACTATTGAAATAAAACAAGTATAAAGAGTAGTTACATGATCTCTGCTTAGAAGTGAGGCCAAGAAGCAGAGTGGGGGATGATGAGATCCCAGGGTGGCCCCGGTCCAGCTGCCTGGAGAGGAACAGGGCCGGCCCTCCCAGGTCCCTCCCTAAAGCCTGCAGACCCCAGGAGGGACCGGCCTGGGTGGCCGCAGGGGCTGATGGGAAAGGCCCAAAGGAGGCTTGGACATTATTTCTAGATGCTCCCTCCACTGACGTCCAAGTATGAAGAACAAAGGGGAAAAAAATCAAACCATTAGCGATCACCCCAAATTACAACCAATTAGGTTGTGCTGGAGAAGTGCTGGTGGACAGTGATCAATATGAACCCATCTGGAATATTTAGAGTGTCCACAGAAAGCTGACAGAGATCAGAGCAGCCTGCCATAACACAAACTGTGGTGAGGCCATGGTTAGGATACTGGACAGTAGGCGCTGTTCAAACAACTCTCACCCCACCTCCTGACCCGCTCTGCCCTGAGAATGCTCTAGCCTAGGGAAAACGGCAGCTCCCTGGGGCTCCAGGTGAGGACACGGCTCCAAGACCACTTGATGCATACTCCATGCCTTTGTCTTTACTGTTCCTTCTGCCCAGAACACCTTTCCCTGCACATGTGTCTATCTGAGGCAGGACCTGGAGAACTGTTTCTCTACAATGTATGCATGTATTTGTATCATGTGTTCATATGTCTGTCACTTCCGTGAGTTTCATGAGGACCTGAGCAGTATCTTCTTAATCACTGTCACCTCAGCATCTTATGTGAACGGGTACCACGTGAATGCTCACCGAATGAATCAACGATCTCATAAAAGAATAAACGAAGAAAGAAATGTTGCACTGGCGTTCCCAGCAGGGTTCCCAGCTAGGCCCCTCGCCTTCCAAGTTTTGCTTGTCCTGTCCTAACAAAGAGCTCCTCAGGGTGCTCTTGCATCCTTGACCTTATCTGATGCTCAAATAACCATCCCAACAGCAGCGTAATTACCATCAGGGCTAAGCCCCCACTTTACAGATGAATCAACCAACACTCAAGGCTTTCCCACACTGACCAGGCTCCCAGGACCCTGGTTTGTGCCAGGATTGGACACGGGCCATCTGAGCTCTGGTCCACGGCGTGTCTCCTCCACCGTGAGCTGCCCCAATGGATCTCTTCCCCTCATTCCCAGCTGGTAACTGGAGAAGTGTGGCAACAGCCAATGCTCCTTCGCCTGGGAATGGATAACCCACTGGGTAGCCATGGAGGCCTCTGTCTCCTACTCCTGTTTCATTCTCATTAGTATAATCATCATCCCGGAGAAGCGAAACCCTCCCCAGCACAGGCACCCTACAGCCGTTCAACAGCTCTGCTCAAGAGTCCTGGGAGAAGGTGGTGGGAAGTGTCCTTGCGGGCTGCCCACAGGTTTCAGTGATTCGGGAGCCACTGGTGGCCCCCAGCCAGCTGCCTTGCTTGACACTAATGTAGTTTGGCTTCTTGTCCACGGACATCAGCACAGAGGAGCTGAGAGCCTTCACTAGGTCAGGGGAATGGGTGAGAGCTTGGGGACCACAGACCTGGGTTCCCAGCTGTGAGGGCTTGGCGCCGTGCTCCCCAACACAGAACAGGGCTCAAGGAGCTGGGTTCCTTTGCTTCTGCTTTCAATCCAGAAGAAAGCCTTCCAAGAACTACGCTCTGCAGCTACTGAACAAGTCTACTCAGTGGAAGCCATGTGGAAAGATTTTACGGTGGCAAAGAACATATTTGGGTCTAATACCCACTGATGAAAACCAGGATTCTTCCCTCTGGCTCTCTCTCCAGGCCCCACATGGATGGGAAGCTAGTCCTCGAGCTTCCAGCCTTCAGTCAGTGGCCTGAACCTTCACCTGCTGGACTTCCAAAAGCCCCTAGCGCTCTCCCAAGTGTCCTCATCACAGTCCCCAAGGGGACCACCTGACATCTCGCTCTCTCCTGCTCTCTCTGTCGGTCTGTTTCTCTTTCTCTCAGCCCCTTCCTCTCTCCCCACTTTGCAGCCCCCTGTCCTCACGTCTCCAGCTGTTGTTTTTATCGGTTCTTCTACCTGCTCCTTCCTGCTCATCACCTTTCCATAAAAAAACCCCAAATAAATCCAATCTCGTTGCTTTCCTGCTTCAACCCCTTCAAAGTCCTGCTACCAAAACGAGAGCGAAACCCCACCGCTGTGCGGTGGCCTGTAGAGGGACCTTGGGGAGGCAGACCCTTGCCTCGCGCTCTCCAGCCTCACTTTCTATCATCCTCAGAACTCAGCAACCTCATCCCCGGCTCACAACAGCCTCTGCTCATGCAGTTCCCTCACCCACATCCCTGCCCACAGATCCGTCTATATTCTCCAGGGCTGTTTTCCTTCGGACGTCAGCTCTCAGCCATTTCTGAGAGGCCATCGGAGCGGGCCCTCCCATTACTTTTACTTCCTATCACTGTATTTGGTGGTTGACACGTGGACTGCCTTTCCCACCTGCATGGAGCCAGCCTGCGTAGCTCCCCTGTCTATGTACTATGATGGAGTACAGAGTTGGTTGAGGCTCCGTTATTGAGGAATGAATGAATCACAGGACTTGTGGGCATCCCTTCCTCTCCAAGGGGAAAAGTTTTGGATTTCTTGTTTCACCCTTTGCCCTCCCTCTTGAGGCAAGGCCCCTGGGCCCAACACTCACAAAGCCAGCCAGCACCAGACTCCTACAGGGTTCCAGGAGCCCCAAGCACAAAGCCCCACACCAGGGAAACTCAGTGCCTGCCACACACCCCACAACAAACTGGAAACCACTAAAGAACAGGCTCTGAGAGCCCTCCTTGGGAAGACTTTGAACGGACAGGACCAACACGGGTCCACAAAGGACAAACTTGCCAATGGAGTGACCACATGGCATCCAGAAACCTCTCTCTGCGGACGGACAAAAGTTAGGCCCTGGAACTGGGCCTGCAGTGAACGACCAAGGGTCCCATAAACGTCAGGTGTAATTACCTATTTCTATACCTAGTGCAGTGCTCAGGCTAGGCACGCCCCACATTCCCGAAAAATGGAGAATGGAGGAAAGAATGATTTTTTTTTTTAAGTAAGCTACAATACATTTCAGAAATGTATCCAAATAGTTTAAATTTCTTTTTAGAGAACAGGGAAACCCACAATAATAATAAAAAAAAGATTCAACAATGAATCCCTGATTTATGTCTGTTCCATCATCGATACTGAAAAACAAAAGATTTAAAAAAATAGCCATTTTTGAAAGAGCCTAAGCTAAAGAACAAATATCTGTTACATAGCTGCTCCATGGCCCAGCACCAGATACTATATATATGAGCTGAAAACCAGCTGGAAATAAACACATAAACATATTCATTCACACATAGTAACATCTATGGAGGGAAACAATGAAGACATTGTTCCAAATGAAACGCTGGTGAAAGGTGCCACAGGACTCAGAGAAAGGAGAGATGCCTGCATCCTGGACGGCTCCCAGGAGGCCCCTCAAAGGAAGCAGGAGGTAGCCTGGGCCCTGAAGGGCAGCCATTATTCAACCAAGTGTGTCTTCAACCCTCACAAGCAGGCACTGTGCAGCACAGGAAACTAAGGCCTCGAGAGGGGCTGTGACTGGCCCGATGGCGCACAGCTATGGAGGCACGGCCCTCAAGGCCATGGTCCGGGGCCAAAGGCGGTCAGGCTCCTGGGGGGCTCAGGACGGGGAAGGGCGGCCGCCCTGGTTCTTTCGGGCTCAGCGAGGTCAGGGGCAGGCTGATGCCAGGAGCAGGGCTGTCCCTGTTTGCACGTGAGTAGCATCTTATCTCTTTCCATAAGGTAAGAACTCTGCACACAAAGCGCGAGAACGGCCTCAGGGTCTGGAAGAACAGCATGGGGCTAGAAGAAAACCGTGGGAGGAAGGGCCAGCCCGGGGTATTTCTACCTGGGGAGGAAGGCTGGGGAGGAAGGCAGGAAGGTCGGTGGTGGCCTCTTCTTAGGGAAGGCAGGAGAGGAAGGTGAGCGAAACTGCTGAGGTGAGTCTGAAGGGGCCCAGGGATGAGAGGCAGCATGGAAGGGCTGTCCCAGGCCCCCTGGAAGGGCCCCAAAGACACAGACGGGTTTCCAAGTC
>NW_017731375.1:2578455-2619159 GCF_001890085.2 Hipposideros armiger | reverse complement strand
CCCTCTGCATCTCTCAATGTTGCACCCTGCACCTGTCAAAGGGGCTGACAGTAACACCCATCTCACAGAGGTAAAGGAGCTGGGGCATGCCACAGGTGTTGGCACAGTGTGTGCATACAGTAGGTGCTCAATCCTCTTTTCTGGGGTAGGTGTGTCGAATACTTAAATCACCACCACTGAACAACACTCCTCTGACCCTCCAGACCAGGTTAGATGCCAGCTTTGCTCCAAATGACTTACACTGCTTCCTATAGGCAGTGGCCTCCCTGGGCAGGCATCAGGACTGTGCGGGTCACTGCATTTCCCCAGGGGACAGTGTGAAGCATGCCTGGCACATACGACGATAATGAATATATAGGGATTTGGTTCTCTTTGGACTGACTTGACAATGACCTCATTAAACACAACCCTATCAGATTTCACCCAGGCTAATAGATGAAACAGATCCTCACAGATTCCTCTGTGCCTTCTTCAGAGTCCTCCCCGACACCTGAGTTGAGGCTGCAGGTGGGAAAATGAGAGCTGTGTCCAGATCGAGCCATAAGTCGACCGAGTAGCACAAATAGGGTTTTCGTTCCACTTTAGTGAGGGACCCACCAACCGGCCCCCACGGAATGAGCAAGGACTTCACAAGACCTTTTCCTCAACACCTGCAACTTGACAAAAGGTGCAAGGAGACCCTGGAGCAGCACTGCGGTCTGTGGAACAGAATTCCAAACTCTCTGCCCAGGCAAGACGAGGGTGAGCAGGCGGAGGTGGGCTGAATACGCCTCCTGGGCTGGCCTCCCTCCCGCGGTCTGCCCCAAAGCAGTTAATGTGGCCCCAAATAGTTAATCAAGACTTCACAGCATCTCAGGCCCCAGGAAACAGTGCCCGAGTGCCCCGAAGTCCTTGCAGCTGACCTGGAGAGACCCTGGCCTTGGTCTCTGAGGCACTTGTCTGTCACTCAGGGACTGGATGAGGGGCTTTTGCCAATGTCTGGAGTGATTTCTGAGGACCCCTTAGGAAAAGCAAGGAGGAACCGAGAGAGCAGACCCAGAGTCACAGACTCAAAGTGATTTTTGTTTGGGAGGGAAGGGGGTGATTAGGGTAAAAAGCCTGTCTAAGACAGGGGCTGCAGGCTCATTTTCTGCTCTGCTCAGCTCCCACTGTCCTCCAAGCCCCCTCCGAGACTGCTAAGAGACCCTCAGGATGCTTGTCCAGAGCTCCAGCATCACAGGGAAAGACACAGGAACCGAGGGGACACAGTGCCTGACTTAAGCACACAGCTCCTATTGAAATCCTTTTACAGGGACCCAAACATCCATTGTCACGTTAAAAAAAAAAGGCACGTCTGGCAATCATTTCTAAACTGCCACGAATTTATGGAACAATCTCACTCAAAGAGCATACCAAGCTTGGGCCCTGGGAGGGCCCTAGCTTTTACTTTTTAACTAATTCTAACTAGTTGCACAGGTTTGTCAACAATGGCTCAGCTGAATTCCTTTGCTCATAGCAAAACAGGTGGTATTGCAACGTAGACTGCATGCCTTTATTCGCTCAACAAGCATTTCAGGCATGCCAACTAAGGACCAGGTGTGTGGTTCTCTTTACAGGGTCTTTGCACCTCCAAAATACAGATACCTAGCCTAACTCCAGACCTGTTGACATCGGTCTGCAAGAACCTGCCCTTCCCTTACCCTTTCCTTCTTTGCTTCTTACATCGGACACACAGCACCTGATTAATTTCAGGGAGCACCTGGAGAGTGAGGGCTGCGGCATCCGGGTCCAACGTTCTGGAAGGTGTGTCCCCTCCCTTGGCCATCTGCTTCTGTTATGAGAAAGGGTCAGTCAGTCCTCCCTACCAACGTAATGTTGGGTCGAGTCCCTGGTACCACACAAAGTCCTTGCATGCTGGTCACACTCCCTGCTCCCAACCTTTACGTGGTTCTGAGACGCCTCCTTCCTGCTGTAGCCTCATTTATTTATTTTAGACCTCGGACTTGGATGTAGGCTGTCACTGACGTTGTGAACTGCACCTCCACAGAAAAACGGGGCCAAAGATGAGTAAAAAATTCTGGTGAAAACCATGAATGACACATGGTAATGTTAACACTTGTGAAGAGTATACTACGGGTTCAGGAACTAAACTCTTTACCTCACCTATCTATCTCATTTAATCCTCACAAAAGCCTTATGAATTAGGGATTAACATTATCCCCTTTATACAGGTGGGGAAAAATTGTCATTTAATTATCTCGTCAAGGGTCACATAGATTGTACAAGTAGGCGCTGGGATTCAAACCCAAGCACTCTGACTCCAAAGCCCACACTCTTGATCACAGAAAACTCAGTAACTAGATATTTATTATCTTGATCCCTGTACTTAGGACACTTAGGGAGGGAAGAATTATCACAATCTAAAAATGTAACCCGTGAACTGAGCACTTGTAAAATCAGTGCCTACTCAAATATGAGTCTCCGTTCAATATCAGTGTCCAGCCCAGCACATTAACATTTTAAGTCAACATCTTGATGCATTGGTTAGATGTCTCAGCAGTTGACAAAGCAATGCAAATACAATGCACATCAACTGAAAGGGAGATAAGATAGCTGATATCCTAGAGGATGGAGGATTTCATCAAGTAGGTGAAAGTGATGCTGAAAAACTACTCAAATCACACCCCAGGAGTGGCAGGTCCTCAGTTAACAGCTAAGAAGAAAACCCACCAGGAGGAAGGACAGGAAACAGGCCCTTCAAAAGAGAAGAACTTCAGCCAGGATAAGGAATTAAACAGGCACTTGGGAAACTGGTGACGCTCTCTCCAGTATTTTGCAAAAATGACCACCTTCCTCATGAGTCTGCTGGAAAAAGTCAAATGAGAAGAGCAAGCTGTTCCTTACTGCTCTCATTAATTGTGTCCAAATAATTATGTGAAAATAAATCAACACTTTGTACTAAGAATGGTGCCATAGCTGCAACTGTAACTTAAATTTTATTAAATGCAACCTAAACTACACATATTGTCATAGTTTTCAGTTTTCTCAAAATTAGGCCCTAATAAAATCCCCCCCCCCGCAACATTTACTATAAATGACTATTTAAGTAGTTTCTCTTCTAAATGAACCCTCTCCTTACAGTATGCACCCCCTGCACTGCTTTGTCAAGCCCTCCCTGCTTCCTGCTGTGGGAGACCATTGCTAAGAGCTGAGCAGCCCATATTCCCACTGCCTCAGAAATGCAGAGAGCTTTTTCACTCTTCCCAGGACTCTCCCATCTATGGCTTCATCTGCTGTCTTCAGGAACTCCAGCAGTTAAAGAAAGTGTGAACAGCTACCGACACATGAATCCCAAACTCTGTGATTTACAAAGCTCTTGTCACAGCTGCTCTCTCACACGGACCACAGCACAGTTCTGCAAGGCAAAAGTAACACTCACATGCTGTAGGCGAGAAAACCGAGGTTCAGGTGGGGAGAGAACATGCCTGAAGCCCCGTAAATCACTGGTAAAAGTTTTAGGACTGCACCCCAGGTTTTAACCGCTTATTCTTTCCCATGAGACACCTGGCTCTCTCAAGCTTAAGACCAAAGAAAATTCTGCAGGCTAGTGAATAAATATGTTTTCAGGCCGGTGAAGTCTTTTCAGAAACTACCTGCAAAGCTGCCTTAACACACCCAAGCATCTCTCCTTTCACAGAAACAGTCTAAGGTCAAAAAGCAAAGCAGTGATAATGAGTACATCTCCACTGCCCTATCCTGAATGTTCTAGAATCTAGGCAGAAGATGAGTGTCAGAGGAACTCGAATGCAAATGCTCAGAAGATAGGGGCCTCGCAAGCCACTATCTGGGTCCGCTGCACGACGGCTTCTTGTTGGCTACAGGTAGATGTAGCAGCGTTCTCTGATTCCTAACTGAGCCGAGGGAGACGCACAGGAATAATTAAGAAACGCCATCAGTGGAAGGCTGAGTTGGGTGCTGGAAAAAAGCTCTAAGAGGTCTGAACCCCTGAGCACTGGGCAGAAACAACTCCGGAAACCAGAGTTCAACTCTCAAGGTGTAAGTCAGCCTTCAAAACCATGACAACAGGACTTGCGCAAACGGGAGAGGGAATTAAAGGTGGGCAAGTTTGGAGCCGGGAGCCCTCAAACGTGCAATGGGAAGTGCCTGCAGGGCCCCCAGGGGAACTCCGAGGGCTGAGGTGGTGGTTATGGAACTCCAAGCTTCCGGGATAAACAGAAAGAACTGGTTGACTTTGGAATTGAAAATGCCCTTTGCTCTGTGCCTGGCGCCCAGACACAGGTACTGGGCAGTGGGCACTTGGATAAGCCCACTGGATACGGGCGGAAATTCTCAGGAGCTCCACAGCAGGGCCCCTGATCCGCACTCTACTGTCAGTTCTCTGTAGCGCGTTCACGTTCTCTGCTTAGGAACCTCTGCCACCTCCAGGTTTCCTCACCTGCCTTGGGAGTTCTCTCCCTTTCCGTGAACCCCCTCCTCCATGCAATATGGAGGAGACACGGAGTTCCTGCCCACCTGAGCATCTCAGCATGCCGAGGTGTTCCACAACCATTCAGTCCACCTCCAGCCTTTCCAAATCCTACAAAACCTTCAGGGCCTCCGCGGAGTCTACAGGCACCTTCCTGTGCTGGAACCCTGTCAGCATGAATTCAACCCCATATCTAATTTCACTGTTTAAAACTTGTGAATGCATCACTGGTTGAACTGCAAGCTGCAAGGAGGCAGGGGTCTTGTAATCGCCCACAGCACCGAGCACTGTGACCTGGATTCAGCCAAGTGCCTGCCCAGCTGCCTGAGTTTTGCTCAGTAACTCCACCCGCCACCGTCCCTCCCTGGTTCAGCTCCATCAGCCCTCAGAACTCGTTACCCTGTTCTGCAGCTTTTCTCTCTCCCATCCTCTGCTCCACACAGTTCAGAATACAACCAGGCCATCTGGACTCGAGCTGTTTAGGCTTCCCCACATCTGAGTCTCTCAGCAGCTGCTCGGGCTCTCCTGCCCTGAAACTCACCCATGCGGAGGGTGGAACTTGTCTCTGATGAAGCACTTGGAACCCACGCTCTGGGGACAGAGAGCTGCTTCCTCCCATTACATGGGTTGGTGTCTGAGACAGGCTGCAGACTTGACTGTGGACCTGAAGCCCCCTGGCACTGGGCAGGGAGCAGCATGGCGCTGTGTGGGGTGGTCAGAATCAGCTAACGCCTGCTTCCAGCCCTCCTGGGAAAACGGGGGTGGGCTCAAATGTTGCCAGCAGCAGATGACAGGGGCTCTCTTCTGCCTGTGGGCGAATCACCAGGCCCTCCTCCCGGCTCCCTTAGGAAACGGTCAGCAGGGGACCTGGCTGCCCAAGTCCCGGGCAGGGGATTATCAGCAGGGGATTGTCGGGTGACTGACACCTTACTTTTTCTCATATCCATTCTTCATCAGCAAATGCCACCGGCTCCCCTTTGAGGAGGAATGGATATTCTCCCGTTTGAAAGGCCAGTTAACTGGAGGGAAGGAGATGAGCCCCTCCCCCTGCAGGTTTAGATCTGAAGCATTCCAGGCTTTTAACGTTTAAGATGAAAGGTGGGAATGGAAATCTGGGTCTCCCTGAGACATCATAACAGCCAACAGCAAGACGCGTTGCTCATGCCTGGATCTTGAGCTCAAGCGATTTTTCAGTCAGCACTGCGCCTAGGACCCATTGTCCATGGAGCCCTGTGCCTACAAAGAGTGCTAACTATATGCTAGGCAAATGCTTGGCCTCTGAAGGAGGCACGCTATGCTGGCCCTATGCTGGGGACTCACAGCGATGCAAGGTTGCTGCAGTCCTTCCCTCCATCTCTGCCAGGTTAGCACCTACATGTCCCGGGGATCTCAGCCCAAACACCTCTGACAGGACAAGTCCCAGTGCCCCACCCCACCCCCACCCCATGACAGGGCCTTGTAACTCTAATATTGCAGCTGTCACACCAGTGGTTTCGTGTTTGATTGTTGCACTGTGGTCTCCCTGGAAGCTTCCTGAGAGCAGGGATGGGTGTGTCTGCTTTGCTCTCCTGGTCCCTCTGGCTCCTTGACCAGCTGCTGCTGCACAGGAGGCTCTCAGGACAGCATGGACTCTGGAGACAGATGACCTGAGTTCTAATTACGACCGTCACACACGAGCTGTGTGGCCCAGGCAAGTAACTTACCCTTCCTGTGCCTCCGTTTCCTTACTTGTAAAATAAGGATAAGAAAGTACCTACCAGATACCCAAGAAATGAAAACTTACGTATACACAAAAGCTTGTCAATCGATGTTCATGACAGCATGATTCATAACAGGCACGAAGTGGAAATAACCCAAATATCCATCAACAGATGAATGGATAAACAAAATGTGGTCTAACCATACAACGGAATATTACTTGGCAGTAAAAAGGAACCGAGCGCTGACACATGCTACAACATGGATGAAGCTTGAAAACACAATGCTAAGTCAAAGAAGCCAGACGCAAAAAGCCACATGTTGTATGGTTGGTTTCATTTATATGAAATGTCCACAACAGGTAAATTGATAGAGACAGAAAGTGGATCAGTGGTTGCCTAGGACTGGAGGTGGGCTGGGAGGAGGTTGGGGGCTGATGGCTGAGGGGTGCAGGGTTTCTTTCCGGGGTGATGAAAATGTTCTAAAAGTGATGGTGGTCATGGTTGCACAACTCTGTGAATATACTAAAAGCCACCTCTCTTAACAAAGTTTTATCTCAATAAAGCTGTTTAAAAAAAGTATAGTCCTTACCTCACACCGTTGTTATAAGGATTAAATTAAATGCATTATTTGTGCAAGTGTTTGCTGCCTAAACGAACCCCATAATAATGCTCATTAAACCTTGATTATGTGCTGGGCACTCTGCTAAGCGCTGTACAAAATCGTTCCTTATTTCAGCCTCATAGCACAGTGAGGTACCTCACTCACTTTATGAGTGGGGAAACTGAGGCTCCCAGAGATTAAGTACTTTGCCTCAGGGGATGTGGCTGGTAAGCAACAGAAGCAGGCAAAGCCCATGCACTGAACTACCACATACAGACAGAACAATGTTCCCCAAAGCCAGGGCCCCTGGACTTGAAGTGGAAACCACCTGGCAAAAACAGGTACTCTCCTTCGCATAAAATGAGAGTACCCCTTCCCCAAGGCCCTGTGACCCGACACGCCATATGAGCCAGCAATTCCGTTTCTGGGGATTTATCTAAAGAAAATAAAAGCACTAACTTGAAAAGATATCTGCACCTCCATGTTCACTGCAGCGTTATTTACAATAGCCAAGACATGGAAACAACCTAAATGTCAACCGACGAATGAAAAAGATGTATTACACACACACACACACACACACACACACACACACACACACACACACACCACATTTATATTCAGTCATAAAAAAGAAGGAAGGGCCGGCTGAGTGGCTCAGTTGGTTAAGAGCTCGCTCAAGAGTTTGAGCTCTGAGCAACAGTGGATCGAGTCCAGCCCGAGCTGAGCAGCCGCTGAGCTGCCAACAGGTAGCAGGATGGCTCAGCTAAAAAAAATAAAAAATAAAATAAAAATAAATAAAAAAGAAGGAAATATTGCCATTTGCAACAACATGAATGGACCTTGAGGGTATTATGCTAAGTGAAAAGTGAAATCAGACAGAGAAAGACAAATACTGTGTGATCTACTTATACGTGGAATCTAAAAAACAAAACCAAGTTCACAGGTACAGAGAACAGACAGGTGGCTGCCAGAGGCGGAGGAGTGGGGGTGGGGCAAAGTGGGTGAAGGGGGTCAAAAGGTACAACTTCCAGTGAAAAAAAGAAATGAGTCCTGGGGATATAATGCACAGCATGGTGACTATAATTCATAATACTGTGCTGTGTATTTGAAAGTTGCTAAGACAGTGGCTCTTCAAAGTTCTCATCACAAGGAAAAAAAAAATGATGCTACTATGTATGGTGACAGATGTTAACGAGACTAGCTGTGGTAATCATTTCCCAATGTATACAAATATTGAATCAATGTGTTATATACCTGAAACTAATATAATGTTGAAAGTCAATTATACCGTAATAAAAAACAAAAATGTTGTGAGGTGCTAAGAAACCAGGCTTGGCTACCGTAGGGACCAGGGGCCCTGGGGAATCCACAGACCTTGCGCAGGTGTGAGGACACCTGTGGAGTTACACCAAGAAGGAGCTTTGAGAGGAAAGACGAAAGCACATCAGCTGGGCTCCTTGTAGAAATCAGGCTCCCCCAGAGCAGAGGGGTGGGGGTGGGGAGTCCTGAGACTCAGGGAGGGAGGGAGCTGTCCTGCCCCAGGGGTAGTTGTCTAGGGGGAGGGGAGGGATACAAGCCCAGATCTTTGCGGGACCCCAATCATTTTGCCACCATCAGTTGGTGTAGATGGCTGGGCAGAGAGGGTGATGCCCCTTTTTCTTAGGATGTCACTCTGACCTTTACACAACCCACGGACATCCATCTCGGTGCCTATTTCTAACTGTGGTCATGGTACATTAGAAATAATAAGGCATGCTTTGCAATCAAGGCGATGAATAATGGGTAGTATTTGTTGAGCACCTACACCATCTAGTTTAATATGAGAACGTGGGATGGGCATCATCACCTTCTCAACACACGGGAGGAACTAAAGTACCAGTACCGAGAGGTTAGGGATCTTGCCCACAGGCATGAGCTGTGATGCGAGGGAGCAGAGACTGGGGCGCATTCAGTATTCCTTGAAATAATAGAGGGATTTCCTAGCAAGTCAGAACGCCGACCACACAATTAAGACCCTGAAGTGCATCTCGACTCCCTGTGGTAAAAAGTCAGTGTCTAGACACATGGGATACAGGCTCAGGTCCCTCTGGCTTGGGGTCCCGAGGAGGTGAAAGACCACGGGGTACTGCTTTTAAGACGAGAGTGTGCCTTGGCTCTTCTACTGGATCCAAAATTACAGAAGCAGAGATGGCTGACCACACTGGAAAGGCCTCTGGAAGTCAGCTGCTGCGGAGGGTCTCAAACTGGGCTCTATTTGAGACTGTGTGGGATATACGGGCCCCACACATCCAGGCAGGCTGGCACCAGGGTGCAATGTCAGACTCCACTTGCAGAAACGGTTCCATGGCTAAGAACGTGTGGAAACCTCGGATAGAGTCCAGTGCCCTTGCTTTATAGATGAGGAATCTGAGGACCAGAGTGGAAAAGTGATTCACTCTAAGTGACACAGATCCCTGTCCTCTGAGGGGGAGGACCGCAAGGACTTTGCAGGCTGATGACGCTGTGTGGGAGCCCTGGTTCTGCCACGTAAGCTCTCGAAGGTTCAGTTTAATCTCTGATAAATGGGAGTGATCATATCTTCCTCATCAAGTTTTGTAAACCATTAAATGAGCTAGTGAATGTGAAGGGCTCAGAAGACTAAGCGGTCGGGTGCCGGCTGTCAGGGCCACCTGGAGACTGAGCAGCGGTCAGAACAAAGGATTCGGAGCACCTCCATGGATCTCTGTCCAAATCCGGGCACTTCCAACCTCGCTGTGTGACTCTGGGCAGAGCATTTCAATTCTTCCAGCCTTGACCTCATCCGTTTAATAGGCATACAAATTCCTCCCTTACAGGTGTGTTGGGGGACCCAGATCACAAGAAGCATGCCCAGTACATTGTCTGGGACATAACAGCTGCTCAGGAAACATCTGCTGTTCTCATCACACCACTTTTTAACCTCGGTGGCTCCTCACTAAAGTACCGGCTGCTGAGATGTGCCTGCAAGTGCATAAGGAGCAGGCACTAGGAGCCTCGCTTCCTCCAAGGTGTGCAATGCCGAGGAATCTTGGAAGGCGCCCCTGCACCACCACGTCGCAGGTGCGGGTGATGAGCAGGGTGTGGCTTAGGAGCCCCCCACCTCGCAGCCCCTCAGAAAGAATGTGTTGCATGATTGCACCTCTTATCTCGATTTTTTCAAGAGAGGAGAAAAAATAAATAAATAAAGGCAAGGACTTCAAGGTCAGGTTCATTTCCCTGAAGGCTCCTCCTGGACTGAAGTGAAATTTCAAGAATGCAGTCTCTGGGCCCAGTTTACATTCCCACTCTCTCGGTATCCAGGATACGGGAGGGACCTGTCACATTCCATCCCACCAATCAGCCTCCTCAGTCACATCCCGCTGGGGGCAGGGCCTGCCGCTGGTTTTAGGAGAAGCATCACTGCTTAGCTGGGGGTTTGTCCATTCGTTCACTTGTCCAACATATATGTTCAGGGCTCACTGGAGCCAGGCAGTGGAGATAGAGCATGGTGGGAAAACAGCCAGAGCTCCGGCTTTTGGGAAGCTTGTCATGCAGTGGAGAAGACGGACTGTCACACAATATGAGCAACTCTACGGAACAGCAGCACACAGTGGAATGAGAGTGCATATAGGGGGTCTGACCTACTCAGCAAGGTGACAAGGCTTCCCTGAGGAAGTGATGATTAAGCTCAGGGCTGAAGGATGAGTAGGCGTCTAGGTGGAGAGAAGGGAAGAAAATTCCAGGTAGAGGGACTGGTGTTTGCAAAGGCTCTGTGATGCACAAATTTGCAAAATGATGGACCTGGGCTGACAGAGTGAGTGAGTGTGAGTGTGAGTGTGAGTGTGAGTGTGTGTGTGTGTGTGTGTGTGTGTGTGTGTGTGTGTGTGTGCTGTGCAGGTGGAGCCTGCGTGGCCTGTCCTCTTCCCAAGCATCCTTCTCCTGCATCCTTTCCTTCTGGAAGGCCCTGCGGCCACATGAGCACTGAGCGCAGTGTCCGTGGACTGAACGCTTCAGAGCAGCCTCTCTGGGTTGCAAAGGTCACAGAGGTGCTGCCCACCATTAGAATCTGTTAGGCCTACACCTGGCCTTGCATCAGGATCACTCCAGGGAGGGGACACAGAGGACTCCCGGCGTGTAGGGCACATTCTCAGGCCTAAAGGCTGTGAAGAGGTGGTCAAGGACTGTAATGAGATGCACGGTTTTCATGCACCTCCAGTGCAAAACGGGCACCCCCCACCCCAGCTCCAGAAGGGAGAGGAAGGTCTGTAGAAGCTTGTCTGATGTTACACACAGGAGAGGTGCTCAAAAAACATTTGAGGAAGGGAGGCAGAGAGGAAGGGGGGGGGCAACGCAACAGTTAATCTGCTAGTTAATTAGTACAGTGAGTCCTCACTTATTGTCGTTGATAGATTCTTGGAACTGCGTCAAAACGACATATAATGAAACCAATTCTACCATAGGCTAACTGATATGTAAACAAGAGTTCAGTTCCTACAACAACTCATCAACATTACAACAAAATGATGTTATTCGAGGACCTGCTGCGGTTTCTTTGAAACCCTGATGAGTCCCATGGAGCTCTCGGTCCCCTGAACGTGGAGATGTTGGCTGGCTTTCAGCCCGGTGAGATGGATGACCAAGCCTGGCTGCCCACACCTGGGGTCCCGGAGATCCTGAGGTCGGGAGGTCTGAGATGGGGCTTGAGGCTAAAGTTTCCTTCACCCTATTATTTTTTATAAAAGTGTGTGTATATATATATATATATATATATATATATATTATACTATACATTTATTATATATATATATATGAGAAAATATAATGAACACTAAAAAAACACAAAACAAAAACAACCCCAAAACACAGGCAATGAAAACCTTTTTCCTTCTCACCCACGAATGCAAGCACCTAAAGTTACAGGAAAGTTAAGATTCGTGTGTGTCCTTCCAGAAATATTTTCACGGACATACCAGAAAGTGTGTATACGCAGTGCGCATGCATGCACGCACGCGCGCACACACACACACGCACATACACACACGTATATATACCAGGGGGGCTAAAAAAATGTTTACAAGTGGACACTTTCGTCAACGTCGCTCAAGCTGTAGTTCACTGTAATCAGAAGTGTCTGGACGCTGATGGTAACCACTTTGAGCACCTCTTGTAATTGCAGAAGTGAAACGTGACTTGTATTCATCTTTTCTTACCAGTATATATTGAATATTACAATTTTAATACACTTTTCCTTTCTTAAAATGTGGATACATTTTTTTGGCACCCTCTGTATGTATGCTGATCACACGCACATACAATCTACATCAAATCTAAGACAGTAAGCCTCAGTTACAAAAATGTTATTATTTATACCATGAAGAAAGAAAAACACTGCCAATAAACTATGGCCCAATGCTTTCTTCTGTATCTTAGAGACTATATACTTTTTATGGATTGAAAACGCTCATGTAGACTTATTTACAAATGGACTTAATGATATGGCTCTCTTTTCCATTTATGGAAAAAATATATAAGCAAAATAAATGAGCTCAGGTGTTGATAAGACTGAAGCCCTTCTCGGTGCTGAGTCACCTGCACCTGTGTCTCTCACAGTGACATTTTTTGTGCCTCTGAGCGTTGAGGCAGTGCTTCTTGAAAGAGAGCTGAGTATGTGTCTGCGATTTTCTTCGAAGCCACTGAAAATTGCCTTTGAGTTTTGATTCTGGTATCTTCTTGATTTTACCAGAAGATGTCAAAGAAAGGTTTTTTGATAAGAACACAGGTCTGCCCACCCTAGTCCTTAAATGGTTTGCAACCAAAACACGGAGGGGCCATAGGAACCAGTTACATTAGCGGGAACACCAGGGTGTGTGTATGTGTAGGCAAGGAGGATGGCCAATGGCATTCCTGAGATTCATCCCCTATTTGAACAAGCTAACATTTAAAGATGTGAACGTTTTGTTTTTTGGTAAAACCACCACCACCACCACAAAAAAACAAGTTAATCTTAAAACTGATGAATCACACGTCAGTGCCAACACCATCTCCCTCAACTCGCTCTGTTGACTTGGACTTGCAAACTCAAATCACAACACGAGCCCAACAGGTAACTGGGTGAGGTGGGAATGGGGGAGCAGGGAGTGGGGGGCTGCAGTGAACACAGAGGCTTCTACAATAGTGATTCCCCAAGGGTGGTCCTGGACCAGCGGCTTTGAATCCTGCGTGGGAACAAACGTTTTTACCGAGTAGGGAATTCCTTAGAGGACCTCTATAAGATGTTAGTATATACAGATGTGTGAGTAATTTGAACCCCATTTTTAACACACACATGCCATTCTGAATCTTGCTGTCTGCTCAATCATCTGTCTTGGAATTCTTTCTGTGTCAACACCTCTATCTCTGCTTGGCTCTGTAGCTCTCCATGGCACACTCCATTGCATGGCTGTCCTGTAACTCATCTGCGCAGCTCCCACTGTGAGAGATTTCAGCTGTTTCCTGCTTTTGTGGCTCTCACGCTCAAGGTTAAGTGAGGACGCTGCAAAGCTGCATTTGATGCATGGCCCCCAGCGTCGCAGGAGGGACTCTGAGGGTCCCAAACTGGTAGCTGTGAGCCACCCCCTCACTTCTTGGCAGATCTGCCTTGAGGTCGGTTTAAGGCTCTGGGGAGGTCAGGAGGGGCTGGGTGTGGGGGATTGTGGATGCACCCTCTGTTTCTTAGAGTGAGAAGATGCAGCAGCTTTGGGGAGAGGACAGAAAGAGGGCCCCACTCTTTCCCCATCTCCCTCTTCCTAAACTGTAGGCCTCAAACCTGGCGGGTAACCCCCTTTTCTCCCCTTCCAGCCGCCACCCCTCCTACATGAACAGAAGAAAGAGAAGGCCAGAGGGGCCTCCGTGACTGAGTGCATGTGAAGGTGGGGGGAGGTCTCAGTTTCACGACCGCCAGCTCCCCTCCCCTCAAACTGGCGCCCTTGTGCACACTCCATACCCACATGGTGGGCTCCGGAGGGGTGGGGTAACGATGATGATTACTGAACACCGTGCTGCGCACACACCGTCCCAATGAATCCTCACGATTCTGAAGGTGCTGATTTTACTGATAGGAAAACTGAGTCTCAGAGAAGGTGAGTGCCTTTGCCCAAGTTAAACAGCACCCTAAGTGGCCTCCCTCTACAGAATGCCCCCGTTTTCCACGGGTTTCTTCCAAGGGGCTGTTTCTTGTGCAGCAAACTGACTCTCAGAAGTCTTTTTTCTGGCGAGTGCGGGTCCCAGGCCAACCCCCGGACAGCCCTGTTGGATGTATTATGTCCTTGTCTACGGTGAGGAGGGCCCGTGAGGGGTGGCAGAGGAATGGACACTTCAGTTAGAAATCCTTTGAAGAATTCACGTTTTTACCCAAAGCCACCGGTTTTATGGATATTGCTTTGCATCATTTCACTTCCCCCTTTATCTTTCTACCCTTTTAATGAGCATTTTGCCCTGGCCCTGTCATGTTCGTTCACTGACTTCCCAAAAGGGGAGGAGGCAAGGTGACTTCTCTTAAACTCTCCTCCTTTCCAATGGGCCAGGGAGTCACAGAACTCAGCAAAATGGCTGCGTCGACTAATCCCAGTTCACTAGCATGGCTCAGTAATTATAAACACTCCCCTCCCCAGCCACCCCTCTCCTCCAAACGGCAAAAAAAAGGGGGGGGGGTGCAGATTAAGTTTTAACTTTTGCTGGCAGGACACCTGCTCCTGAAATTCCTCCTCTCCCCACCTCCTAGGATTTACAACACAAAAGCAAACATTTACATTGGTTAAGATTTACCAAAAGGAAGTGTGCCCTGGAATGCGTCCTTTGAAGTTCAGTCTCAAAAGAAGAAGGAACCCTTTTTAAATATATAAAAATAAGAAAACCTCAAACCCTTTTCGGTGATGTCTGACTTGGGCCTTCTCAATTTTTCCCTTGGCCTTGACACCAGCATACGCTAAATCCTAAGCATAACTCAACACTACAGGTCTCTGCTCCAGGGTCCATGGGGTTACCAGTCAGCCATGCCATCAAGTGGCTTTCTGGGAACTCTAGGGTAGAACTTTCTTCCTCACTGAGATACTGCCGAGCGAGCGAGCGAGCGAGCGGGGAGGGAGAAAGGGGTTCTTACAAAGCAGGAACCAAAGGGCATGGCTGACTTTACAGGTGTGAAAGATCCTGACCCCACCTGCTCATTCCAGACACAGCTGATTTTCTCTGTGAAGTGTGTCTGTTTTAATGGAGGTGGGCAAGGGTTAGGGCACTGCCAACTCAGAATACATGCCGGCTGAGTGAGGAGCAGATACCAAACAAAGTTATCAGGCACTGAAGTCATGTAGATGCTTTAGGGGAAAAGGGAGCGAAAAAAATTCCCCATAGTTTCCCCCAAGATTGCTGGTGGAGGCCAGTGGAACTGCTCTCATCAGAAAAGGGAGGGTGACTGAAGTTGTGTGACATTTGTATCCAATCAGAACCTTCTATTCCTTCAGCGATGGCACCTAAGTAAGGTGCAATCAACCAAGAATCTTGACCACGTGGGGCAGGTCCCAGGTGATGGCTGCCTGCCCCGTGCAGTGAAGAAGAGCTGATGGAGAAATAGCACCGTTAATAACCGGCTCTGTCCTGGGCCCCTGCTGCTGGCTGCTTAACCTGATCAGCTCACCAAGTCCTCAGTACAGCCCAGTGAGGCAGGTGTTCTCATCTCACCTTGCAGATGAGATCTCTGAGGCTAGCTAGCCTGGCCAAAGTTGCAAGCGATGCTCAGGTCCACGCTCCTTCTGCTGTACTCCGGGCCTCCAAACTAAAAGCAGGCTGCATGACATGCTCGAAGAGGCACTGAACCTGGACTCCTAAATGAGCAGAGGCCTAGTTCAGCATTTTTCAGCTGGGTGACCTTGACCAAGTCACTCAAACCTCTGCAGGTGTTTCTGGTTTCACTTCTGTCCTCGTCCCTGGAATTTCAGTGGGTTGCACGCTGGAGGAAGGAGTCCACTCATGGGTTCCAACTTCCTCTCTGATCCACCTGAGCATTCAGAAGTTTACCAGTATGAACGCTACCTGTTTTGTTTTGTTTTTTTTTAAAGATTTTTTTTTATTGGGGAATTGGGGGGATGGGAACAGTGCTGGGGAATTGGGGGAAGGGGAACAGACAAGTTGCCGTCGTTTTGTTCCTCAATCTAGTTGTGGAGGACGCTGCTTCACTGGCCCAAGTTGGCACCATCATTGCGCTCTTCTCTGGCGAGGCAGATCAGTCGCCGTGTCACTGGCCCTCATATGTGGGATCCGAACCGGGGCCCTCCGGCATCCCAAGCGAGTTCTTAACCATCGCGCCACTCGGCCGGCCCAACGCTACCTGTTTTGGTAAGGCTTCTTCCTCACTCCTGGGTTCCCTATAATGGGAGACGCACGCTCCTTCCAACGTGAGGTTATCTTCTCATTATACATCCTTCCAGAGTATGCAAAGCAGGCAGCTGAACACTGCACTACACCATTTTACACTCGAGCTGCTGTGACGTGAACTCCCACAAGCACAGGCCTCTCATGGCTCTTCAGACTCAGCCCCAGCAAGGCCTCATCTTGACTTGGCAAGGCAGACCACCACATCCAGAGAGCCTCTGAGCATTTCTACTTGCAGCCTGAAGGATCTCACACAGCCTCAGTCTCACTCAGAAAAACACCCTGGCTCTGATCCTGAACTTGATCCAAGGACCAAAACTACAAACCCATTTCTCCGCATTTCTAAAGCTCAATTTCCCGACCTGTCCATTGGGGATGAAATGATTTACGTGCACAAGGTTGTCAGCGAAGAGCTCATGAGGCCTCAGAAGGCAAAACTCTTTTTATCATAAGCATCCCAGCCAGCGCTGGCTGTGCGCTGCGCCCTTTAACACACTGTTTCAACGAGTCAATATTAGACACGCATGTCGGAAACAAATACAAAAATACAGGACACAGGGTGAATAAATGAACGAGCCAATAAATGAAGGAATGGAGGGAAGACGAGGGAGAGGGAGCTAAAGGCCAGGGGGAGGGGGGGCCCTGAGCCATGCGGAGAAGTTTTGGGGTTTTCTATGGGCATTGAAAAACCATGAGAAGTTTCTGAGAAGGGGAGCAAGTTGCTCTGGGAAGCCCAACGGAAGAAAATTCTAAAAGTAGCTGCAATGTGAGTGGCTGGAAAATGATTTTGGAGTCTGGTCAGCCTGTTAGCCAGGGACTCTTACAATAGCTGATGCACCAAATGACACGGTAAATAACTCAGACAATGGCCATGGGGACCATGAAGGGCAAAGGGTTGGTAGAAGGGTGGGAGGGACTTGAAAGAATTCAACTACTGAAAGGTCTCGACATTTCTGTCCCATCAAATATGCAGATTTGCAAAGATAAACTCTCCCAAATGTTTATTTTTGTTCAAGGTCTCAAGTGTGAAATGAGGCTGTCATGCCAGTGTCCTGAACCACGAACTTCTATCGCTACATTCACCTCATTACCTTAAAACAAAATTAAACAGAAAGAAATCTTTGCTGTATGCTCATGTTCACAGCAGCATTGTTCACAACAGCTGAAAAGTGCAGGCAACCCCAGTGTCATCAACAGATGGATACAAGTGGGATGTACACACAGCGGAATATTATTCAGCCTTAAAAAAGGAGATTCTGACACATGCCACAACATAGACGAACCTAGAAGACATTATGACTCCACTTACAGAAAACACCTGAAGTAGTCAAACCTGTAGACAGAAAGAAAGTAGGATGGTGGTTGCCAGCGGGTAGGGAGGAGAGAGGTGAGATGGGGGGTTAGTGTTTAGTGGGCACAGAGTTTCAATTTTACAAGATGCAAAGAGCTCTGGGGACGGATGGGACTGATGTTTACACAACAATGCGAATGTCCTTAACACCACTGAACTGTGTGCTTAAAAATGCTTGACTGTAAATGGTATGTGCATCTTACCACAATTTTTTTAAAAGTTTAAAAGGAGTCAGTCAATCATTGCCGGATTGTCAGCCAATGGGACTGCCTGAAAACAATGCAATGCTTTGCCACCGAGGCACACCCCATCTGGGAACCTCCTCTCCTCGTCCAAGCAACTTGTCACTATTGCTTTAAAATCCCCCCTGACCCCTTCCCCTGGCCCACCTGGTGCTGACTCCGCCCCTTGCAGTATCTGAGTGGCAGAAGCCAGACTGAAGGTGAACACGGCCACCTTACCCTGTGGCCTGGGATACCTGAAGTTCCCGGGGACAAACACTGACCCCATCCATCACTCCAGGACACCAGCTCTCCAGCCTCAGGAACCCGGGCCCCGCATCCTGGCTGGCATCCCAAGTGAGACTGGCAGGTGTCAGAACACGCTCTATGGCCAGAAGAGGTGGAGTGTCCTATGGGGAGCTGCCTGTAAGGGTCCCTGTCAGGGAGCCCCAGGGCCTGCCTTCCCAGAGGCACAGGAAAGACACGGTCGTCACAGTGCTGGGCACCGAATGAGACCGTGGCGTTCACCTTGTTTCTGCCCACTTATGTCCTGTCACTGATTCAAAGGAGATCAGGCCAGGAATGAGGAAGTGCCTCCATCAATCCTTCCCCCTTGCAAAGAGCTGGAAAACTTGCTCTACTGGATCCAGTCATTTATTCATGTATTTTGAACTCAGCTATTATGTGTGTACACATGCAGGATCATTTTGTCTGTTTGATGACTTGGCCTGTTATTACAACAGCTCTCCCTCTGTATCTGGTTACACTCCCGTTTTTCGTATTCTTTGTATGTATATTATCATAATAGCCATCCCAGTTTTCTGTTGGTTAGGATTTGTATGGTATGTCTTTCCCAGCCTTTCACTTTTAACTTGTGTATTTATATTTAAAGGGAATCTTTTGTCTTGTTTTTTCTCCCTTATCCTGACAGTATTTGCCTTTTAATGGGAGTGTGTGGTCCATTTTTTTCCTGAACTATTATATTAATATAGTTTGACTGAGGTCTGCCAACTTGCCAGTTGTGTTCTGTATTATCTGTTTCTTAATTCTTTTCCTCTTTAAAAAAAAAATTCATCCACAATACGCTATTATTGTGTTTGCTTTAAATAGTCAATTATCTTTTAAAGAAATTAAGAAAAAAATGTTAAGTCTTTTGTATTACCAGTGGTCTTAATTTCTCATGTAGACCCAAGTTTCCATCTGATATCATTTTCTTTCATCCTGAAGAATTTCGATTAACATTTCCTGTCGTGTAAATCTGCTGAGAATTCCTCTCAGTGTTTATCTGAAAATGTGTTGATTTTGCTCTCATTGTTTAAAGGCTATTTTTGTTGGTTATAGAATTGTAGATTGACAGTTTTTTCCCCCTTTCAGCACCTTAGAGATTATTATTCAATTATTTTTGGCTTGCACTGTTTCTGATGAGAAGCTGGCAGTAATTCTCATTGTTCTCCTGTATATAACATGTCTTTATTCTCTGGCTGATTTTAGGAGCTTTCTCTTTATCTTTAGTTTTCAGCAATTTAACTATGGTGTATCTAGGTGTGGTTTTTCCATATGATTACCCTGCTTGAGGTTTGTTGAATTTCTTGGATCTGTGGGTTGATATTTTTCATCAACTTTGGAACTTTTCAGCCATTACATCTTCAAATATATTTTCTTTCTCAGTCTCTGTCTCTGTCTCTGTCTCTGTCTCTGTCTCTGTCTCTCTCTCTCTCTCTCTCTCTCTCATTCCATTCCATTCCATTCCATTCCATTCCAGAATCCAAATAGACATTTGTTAGGCTGCTTAATAATGTTCCACAGATCACTGAGATTCTGGCCACTTTTCCCCAGATTTTTTTTTTTTCTTCCTGTGCTTCAGTGTAAATAGTTTCTATTTCCCTGACTTCACATTCAGCGATCTCTTTTCTTACAGCATCTGATAATATTAAACCCATCTATTGAATTTTTCATTTCAGATACTGTAGTTTCCATCTAGAATTTTTATTTGGTTCCATTTCTCTACTGTTTATTTTCCTTTAAATCCTTAAACATATATAATAATTATTTTAAAGTCATTTTCTGCTAATTCCGACATCTCTGAGCCTGTTTCTATTGACTGTCTTTCTTCCTAAGTTTAATTCCTTTTCTATTGTATGCTAGACATTGTGAACACTAAATTGTTGAGGATCTGGATTGCATGTTCCTTCTTCAAAGAATGTTACATTTCCTCCTGATGGGCAGTTAATTTATTGGCAGACCAATTTAATTCTCTTGAGCTTTTTAAACTTTGTTGGGCTATGAGGTAAGTTTAAGGATGTTAAGTCATATGCTGAGAATGGTGGAGCAGAAAGACATAAGAAACCTGGGTCCCTAGCAATGGAACCACCACTCCCTGACCCTGACTGGCCTTTTTTTTTTTTTTTAATGTGATAAAAAAGTAAAGTTCTACTTTACTGCCTCTCTAGCTTTGAAGCGACATGAGGAGTTAGTTGTTTTTTGTTTTCTTAAGTATCTATGTAGATGCTAAACATCACTAGTCATTAGGGAAATGCAAATCAAAACCACAAGACAAACCATTTCATACCCATTAGGAAAGTTACTATTAAAAAGAAAAAACAAACAAACAGAAAATAACAGGTACGTTGGTGAGGGTGTGCAGAAATTGGAACCCTTGGGCCGGCTGAGTGGCGCGATGGTTAAGAACTGGCTTGGGATGCCAGAGGGCCCCGGTTCGGATCCCACATATGAGGGCCAGTGACACTGCCCTCTACAGCTAAGATGCTGAACAACAGCTCAACCTGGAGCTGGGCTGCCGTGAGTTGCCGGCGACAGCGTAGGCTGCAGCCCCTGTGGCAGTGGGTTGCCATGGGCTACCGTATGTAGCCAGCAGCCAGCGTGAGTGGCCAGCAGCCGCAGTGAGCGGCTGTCCAGAAGCTGGCGACTGATCTGCCTCGCCCGGGAAGAGCGCAATGATGGTGCCAACTTGGGCCAGTGAAGCAACATCCTCCACAACTAGACTGAAGAACAAAAGGAGAGCAACTTGTCTGTTCTCCTTCCCCCAATTCCCCAGCGCTGTTCTCATCCCCAAATTCCCCAATAAAAATCTTAAAAAAAAAAAAGAAAGAAAAGAAATTGGAACCCTTGTGCACTGCTGGTAGGAATGTAAAGTGGTGCAGCCACGGTGGAGAACAGTGAGGCTGTTCCTCAAAAAATTAAAACTAGAACTCCCACATGACCCAGCAGTTCCACTTCTGGGTATATAACCAAAAGAATTAAAAGCAGGGACATGAACAGGTGTGTTGTACCCCCATGCTTTTAGCGGCATTATGCATGACAGTCAACAGGTAGAAGCTGACCAAGTGTCCAAGAAGGGATAGAGAAACAAAATGTGGTCTATACACGCAATGGAATATCATTCAGCTTTAAAAAGGAAGGCAATTCTGACATAAGCTGCAACACAGACGAACCTTAAGGACATGGGGCTAAGAGAACTAAGACAATCACAGAAGACAAATACTGTAGGATTCCATTCATATGAGGTACCTGGAGCAGTCCGATTTGTAAAGACACAAAGTAGAATGGTGGCTGCTAATGGCTGGGGGGGGGTGGGGGAGAATGGGAGTTAACGTTTAATGGGTGTAGAGTTTCAGTTTTGCAGGATGAAAAGAGCTAATCTTTCATGGTGGTGTTGGCTGGCTGCACAGCAATGTGAATGTACTTAATTCCACTGAACTGTACGCTTAAAAATGGTGAAAATGGCAAACTTTATGCTATTTATATTTTACCCCAATTAAAAATAACGGTTACAAGAGTAACGTAAAAATAAGTATCTGTGTAATAAACCTTGGAACGTGTATTATTATAATTACAATAGGAATTATCCTGAATAACAGTCTTTTTTTTTTTTTTTTCAATGGGGTGTTGACTACATTTCTGAACTCCTGGAACTGAGAGCATTTACAAATAAAGTATGGTGGCCTTTCCTTGGTCCGCATGCCAAGCCCAAGAGGTGATTAGCAACCTTAAACTACGGATTTCTAATCAGAAAGTTAAAAAAAAAAATCATCCTTTGCCAAAGAAAACGGGAACAAAGGGCCAATAAGCCCAGGGTTATACAATAAAAGCTGGATGCGCAGTGTAACAGGGCTCTTCCATCTCATCGCTGCACTCTGATCTAGGAACGAGTCCTCATAAACAGGGTTTTCCCGACGTCATTGGGCTATTGCATTGCACTGATAACACATAATTCAACGTGGTGTGGCCCCTCACAAAGGCAGGCAAAGTCCCTGCATGCCAACAGGGACATTTGGGAGACGCATTCCAGGAGTCTCACAGTGAGATGCACCCTGCCTGTGCTTCCCACATGATCCTGCCTCTCTTTCCAGTGAGGATACTGGGAATACTGGAGAACAGGACTCTTTCTGAAAAGGCCCCTGTACTCACATTTCCAAATAGCTGTAGATCCTAAGAGGGCAGGAGGCAAAGGCTGGAAATAGGAGGACGGCTGGGCAGGGCCTGGGTTCAGTGCCTGGGAACTCAGAGGGAGCAGGTGCCCCATGAGTCATCACAACCCCAACTGCTCAGCACCCCCGGCCATGCTGCCCGCCGGCCACTGGGCTATGTCTCCCATTCTCACTACAGAGCAGGGTCTGTGGGATCGAGACTCTAAGAAGGGGGCAGGAACTTCCGCCAGAGCCTGGATTCCAGCCACAGCACCCGGGAGATTGTGAGAGCTTAACTAATTCTCAAACCAGGACACATACAAAACACTCTGAGAATTGGTGGTGAACTCAACGAGTGTTCGCAATATTACACCAAACGTGCCAATGACAATGCAGCACTGACAGGCACTCAGGCTGCGGAGTCAGAGAGCTCTGGATGAAACCTAACCTTCTTGTGAACTTGCTACATGACGCTGATAAATTCCCTACCTCTCTGGGCCTCAGCTGCCTCACCTGGAAGGAGAACACAAATGAAATAGTACATGCATGTACAATTCCTCAGGAAATGGCAGCTGTCACACCTCCAGCTGGGGGCTTCACCTAACAAGGTTTTGGAACTTTATTATTTTTTTTGAATATGGAATCCTGATCCAATGATAACACTGTAATGTCTTCCTCTGGGAAGCAAACCAAGTGTAATGTGGGGAGATAAGAAGAGAAAGGGAGCAGATTCAGAAATAACATCCCTATGAAAAAAGCACAGGAGAAACTCAGGAATTACCTAAAATCTTATAATAACACCTGACTCCCTCAGGGAATTACAGCCAATGTCGGAAGGGTCCGGACACAGCCCACATTTAACTAAAACTGGACACTCCCCTTTCACCAGCTCAATTCGAGAAGCATTTGCTGAGGGCCTACTGTGCATGGAATCCTCAGCCTCTCTGACAATAATTCAGCCAATCCTTTCTTTCCAAAGAACCAGGGAAGGTTCTGACCCTGATTGGGACTGAGAGAGCAAGGCTGCCCTCACCCTGACCTCACCCATTAAGAGGTTCGCCTGTCTCCTGTTCTGAGGTCCCCTGCGGTCACAGCAAACTGGACTGACCCTAGAGTCTCACCAGGTCAGGCCTTTCCAAAGTCACCCTCCTCCCTCCCCCCACCAGCCCCTTGAGGTCCCCCACTCCCCCCACACACACACAGAGATAAGCAAGATCAGAGGAGGCACCCTGGCTGGACTGGAAAAGCAGGTTTTGTGGTGCTCAAGTTGGTAAGAATAAGGAAATGCATTTTGTTTTTCAGAGTGGAGGTGATGGGCGGCATTCTTCAGATGGCAGGCACCTGGCTGTCCCTTCCCCAAAAAGATGAAGACAGCCTGTCCCGGGCTTCTCAGATCTGTGTGTGATTTTTGTTGGGTCAACAGTTACCAGTTTGGCAAACAGCAATGCAGAGCCTCACACCGACATCATGGCAGCAAACTCTGAGAAATGCTGAGGGGAAGGACAGGGCGTTATGTGGTCGGACAGCTCTCTTCTTTGACTCCTCCCGCCTGACACGGGGAGGCTTGGGCATTCCAGCCGCCCTGGGTTTGGGGCTGGGCCCAGGGCTGGCAAACCCAAGTCTGTCTTTCTGAAGTTTAGATAGAGAGCTGGGCTTCTCAGCCCTAAAGAGGTGGTTGTGCCCCTGCTAATCCAAGCCCTGGGCTCTCCTTGGGTCCAATGCTTACCCTAGGAGTTCAGACTGGCCCAGAGAAGAGTCGGACGGTGGCTTATTGGGAAGCGTCTGCTTATCATCTTCTACTCTGTGGCTTCCCAACTGCCTCTCAGCCACCTTCACATGTATTCATTCATTCATTCATTCACTCATGCATTCACTCGTTAGTACCAGTTACATGCAAAACTCTGTGCTGTGCCTGGGGAGACAGACAGAAGCGCCACCATTCCGTGGAGAACACAGACATGAAAAATGACAACTATGTGGGAGATCCGTGCCAAAGGGTACACAGCTGGCGCCCTCATTATCTGGGACAAGGATGACATGGGAGTCTCCCGGGAAGAGGTGGCTGTTAGCTGGGTGCAGCAGCCCAAGGAGGGAGTATCAACAGGCAGGGTGCACATACGTTTGCAAAGGAAAGGGAGGGCGAAGGGAGGGAGAAAGTTTTGAATTTAAGACGTATCAGAATCTTCCGGGTAACATATTAAAAATGCAGATTCCTGGAAGCCCTGACGAGAGTCTGATTTGGTAGGTTTCAGGTGGGGGCCCAGGAATCTGTGTTTTACAAGCTCCTTGGATGAGTCTTATGCAGAAAATCTGTGGACCACACTCTGAGAAATCCTGCTTTAAAGAAACGGGGGTGGGGGAGAAGCCACTTGTGGCTTAGATGGAATATTGGTTTATTTTCCTGGCATGTCCCCAAAGGGATTTTGCACAGCTCACCAATGACTCGCTCTTCAGTCATTTTACACAGACATACACGCAACATCAAACAAACTGGAAATGAATGCAGGGAGGGTGTAGGAGCCCGGCTCACACGGCTGGGCTGTCGCTGTGTCCCACAGGACGGTGGTGGGTGTTATCTCAGGAATGTGTCGAGGCAAGGTCCATGCTTATGCCGGAACGCTGTGCACAGGTGAGCCGGAGCGGTGAGCAATGATGACAAAGCCCGCTGGAACCCGACCACACCTCCTCACCAACCTCCTGCCAGGAAAGGCCAGGCGGTTCACAGGGCCTCTTCCAGAACTTCTCTGTAGCCTGAGCTGGCCCCCCCACCCCATCCGGTCACCAGTTCCCCACCAGGAGCCTGCCCTCTGCAGCCCCAATGCCACCCACTCAGGCTCCCAACAAACAGCTCGGACCAGGGTTTGTTGAGGGCTGGGCGGCCTTGGCTCAGCCAGCCTAACCCTTGGCTGAAGGCACTATTTCTACCAGTCTCCTCGTAGCCATATTTCTGCTGTTCAGAGTTAGTTCCAAGGAGTCCACCATGTATTCTGCTGGCTCAAGCCCCTGCCTGGGAAGCTTATCAGGGACCCCAGACCTCCTTGTCCTGCTCTTGCCAATGTTCTCTGAGGGCTGGAATCCTGCCTGTGAGGGTTCTGCCAAGTGCCTGCCGGGCCACGTCCTCCTTATGCATTACAGCCGACAGGCACTACCCTCCTGCAAGGGTCCCCACCTTCTGACTGGCCCCTGCCCCCCGGGGCCACGTTCTGCGCCCTGGCGGACTTCCTGCACAGCCTACCTCTGCTCTGACCTCTGGCATCTGACCCTGCAGGTGGACACGCTGTGGCCTCAGGACCTTGCCATTTCTCAGCAGGTGTGATCCCCATCCCGTTGAGCCCACTTCCCCACCCCGCAGTCCAGCTTCAATCCTGATTCCATGTGGGGCCCTGGCGAGGGGCTGGGAAGCTCCTTTCCCTTGATACTGTGTTTACAACTGGTTGTAATAATCCACTGTTCATTAATATTACAACTATGTGGTGTGCCCGAGATCAGAGCTGGTAAGAGGCACCGTCGGCCACAGAACCAAAAACAATAAGGCTAAGTGGTGTCGAACGGTCAGCGCTACTCAACATTTAATGTGCATAAGAATCACAGTTTCTGAGTGGTGGGCCTGGCACTCTGCTCCCAGGCAAAGCCCATGCGCAGTGCTGGTCCACAGCCCACTCCTCCAGCAGCAGGAGGGTCGGGACCACACAATGAATGGAAGATTGCCCCCGGGGGTGAGACCACGAGCGGGGCTCAGACTCGAACAGCGCTCAGATACGGCAACCACGAGGTCCTGCTAACTGCCACCGGTTTCGGAACAATTTTACTCCAGAAGTTCGGAGAAAGAATGGCCTCAGGACGCCAACTGCCCATGGCCTCTCCTGAGTGGGCAACTGCCGTCCATTTTGGGTACCACATGACCCCCACCCTGTCATGGTCTCCTAGGCCAGGTGAGTCCAGCTCTGGGATCTTTCCAAATCAGTATCTGTCACAAGAATTTGGATTTGGGGACACTGAGTTAGCTGTGGTTGCTGAGCTGAAGGGTTATAAGATAGGCTGGGGTTGACAAGGCCATCTGAGTCACCTGCAAATGAATGCTGGGATGATGTCATACCTGTCACCATTTTTGAGGACTTATTCTGAGCCTTGCTCTCTGCTAAGTGCCTGAAATGAGAGAATTCATTGCTGTAATTCTCACGATAATCCTTTCAAGTGGATGGCAGTCTAACAGCCTGAGCTCTGGAGTCAGGCAGCCTGAGTCTGAATGCAGCTTTGCCACGTGCTGGCTGTGTGACCTTGGGAAAACTACTTAGCTTCTCTGTACCTCCACTTCCTCATATCTAACTGGGGATACAAATAGTACCTCCCTCAGAAGGTCAGTGTGACAAGGCAGTTGAGCTAATAAATATAAAACACGTAGAGCAGTGCTTGGCACACCATCCAATGTTGGCTGTCATTTTATTACTCTTAGCCTTCTATGCATAGAGTGAGGAAACTGAGGCTCACAGAGATCAAGCAGGCTGCCCAAGGTCACACAGCCAGTAAGAGACAGAACTGACTCAAAACAAAGTTTACAAATTGAAGAACACATTTTAGATCTGCTGCAGCTCGTTTGTAAGCTTCAGGAGGAAGCCATGATGGGGGAACAGGCGGGAATAGAGGGAGGTGCACGGAGACGCTGCTGCTGTCTCAGTTCCTCACGGCCTCCAGCGGCAGCCGCCACCTGCACAACAGTGGGGGCCACGATGCTCCTTCTTAGCCTCCTGTGACATCTCTGACCTCACAGCAGCCTCTCTGTCTAGAGCCACCTCCTGTGCACCTCTGGTGCTTTTGACTAGGACAGGCCTGATTTAAAGCAGATCGCCTCCAGCCAGGAGCAGGGACGGAGACGGTGGACGCATGAGGGGAAGGCCTCGTGGAGCAAATGACATCACTTGTGGTCTGTGAGGGAGGTGGGGCGTCAATGGGCACAGGTGAAGCTGGAAACGGGTGTGTGTGTTGGGGGGAACTGTTGGTTCAAGACCCGGACTGGACTCGGCTCTAGATGTGTGGCGGTGTGCGGTGCTGGCCTGGACAGAGAAACGGACAGCAGGAAACTGGAAATGGGCAGGACAGGTGGGTAAAGGCTTGGGGACACAGGACCCCATGAGGGAGAATGTGCAAAATGCCTTACTTTCCTGGATAAGAATGACCGCCAGTAAAGGAGGGTTGGTGACACCGTCAGATGCTCCAAGGAAGGTCATGGAAGATGGCACTGTGCCTCTCCTGGTGACAACCTGGACCTCTGCTCGGAAGGTGGGCGAGGGAGGGGAAGGGAGGGTGAAGCCCGTATGGAGGCGGTGAAGATACTGGGGATAGAACTGCTCTGTGCTCTTCAGAGCAAGGGGCATAAGAGCTGAAGACTATTCCTAGAGAAGGAACACCTGAGCACCGTGGAGAAAAATCCATGGATGCCCGGAAAAAGGAAGAGATCTTTTTTGATGTGAGGACCAAGACGTAGGCCAGACTGCGGAGGAAGCTGAAGGTGATTGGAGTCCTGGTCGGGTCTTTAGAATGATTTGCAATTTACGACAAGTCTATTCCCTTCATCGGTGGTTCTCAAACTTAAGATGGTGTCAGAATCACTTGGGTGTTTTTTGTTTGTTTGGTTTGTTTTTTCTTACAAATGTGGAGCCTGCATTTCACCCCATCTGGAGGTTTTGAGGATGTTCACTGAGGCCTGTCTGGGGAATCTGCATTTCAGCCACTGTCTTAGGAGGCTCGGATGTTTGTGCCGCTGCCTGGAGGGGGAGGAACAGACCTACTTGGCCAAAGATAAAATAAAAAAAAACCCTCTGTCCAGGCCAGCAGTGCTTGTTGCCACTACAGTGGGTGCCACGATCTCTTGACTGGAACTCAGAAAATCCACTTGAAGAGGTAGAGAGGTGATCACTATGAATGTATCTTATTTAACATCAAAACCAAATTCAGTTTCTCTGACTACAGGACTTTATAACGTAGCTTGATCTTTGGTGTCACTCACAACGCCGATTATTTCTCATTCAGCACCCTCTCCATTTTCCCAATCTGTAATTATTTTGTTTATTATTTGTCTGTGAGCTCCATGCGGAACAATGTCTGTCTTTGTTCTCTGCTGCACCCCCTTCCTAGCACAGCTCCCACCAAGTATCAAACACACAAAAGGAATGTCATGGTTTGGTTTCAGTCCTACCCAATGGCAACGGAAGGTAATTCATGCAGAGCTAGAGCCACCTCAGGTCTCAGATGACCCACCTGGCTTCTGGTGAACCCAAAACAAACATCCTAAAGGATGGTCTGTTGGGCAAGCAAGAACACTGCAGACCAAGCCCCAGTGCTGCTCAGACACCAGCGGGCACAGGGAACTTGATGCTGCTAAGTCTTTCATGTCAGGGTAACAAGAGATGGGGCTCCCTTCTGCAGAACAGAGGGTACGGAGGACGAAGCAAAGATGCTGATCACTACCACGGACATGCGAGTGTGGTCAGGGGACTCGATCCTTGCGGGGATTTGGGGACAACGAGTGCACTCAGAAAAAGAACTCATGTCCCCTGCTCCCTGAGAGAGAGACATCTGTTAAAACAGGAGGAGGGCAACCCGAAAGGTCTGGCTTCCCAGATAGAGCCTGGGTCCACACCCCAGTTCTGCTCCTTGTTAGCTGTGCAATCATCGGAAAGTTTTCAACTCTCTCGGCCTCAGTGTCCCCATCTGCAGAATGGAGATGGTAACAGTGCTTACTTTGGAGGGTCGCCATGAGAATTACTAAACCCGACGATACATTCAGAGGACACAGATCTTGGCATAATCTAAAGTCTTAATAGTGTTTGCTATTATCAGTTCCCACGCACAGACTATGATCTGTATGACAACATCTGCACCCCCCACCTCCTTGCGGTCTCAAGGACAGAGACGCGTGCATGAAATCCAGACAAGGTTCTGCTGACAGCAGATGAAAGGCCCGACCCCCAGGCGGACAACACTAACGTAGCTTAGACTAATTTATATAAAAGCATTCCTGCTACAATGGGAGTTGAAAGATTTTCACATTAAGGCAAAGATGAGCCCAAATCTCTTTGATACTTAAGCCATCAGGAGAGAAATAGCAAGGTAGGTAAGAGAGGGAACATTACTAGACAGCGAGGTACCTGGCAGCCCCTAAATACCCACTTCTCCCCACCACACACACACAACAATTTTTTAATAGTTCCTGAAGGAACTCAATATTCCTATGCAGAACTGTAGAAATCTTAAATTTTAAAGCCCTTTACAAGGTACGTTTACATAATCTCATTCAAACTCCACAAGCGTTTTGAGGAAGGAGATATTCACCTACAGTCATGGCTCTCCAACCTGGCTGTACCCCAGAATCAACTGGAGAACTTCTAGGAATCCCACATTCAGGCAACACCGCAGACCAAATAAACCAGAATGTCTGGGAGTAGGCCGGGCATGGGTATTTTTAGCACATGGACCCTGGTGAGTCCAATGTACCCCTGAACTTGAGAATCACTGACTCCAAACACAACCTCCTATTCTCCACCGTGGAAAGGAGCTCAAGGCTCATTACCCACCACTGGAAAGCCACGGAGGCTAGGACTCAGGAAAGGCAAGTGATTGCTGCTATGAAAAAAGTCCCGAAACAGAATCCCAAACTCCCAACTGGGGAGCAGTCATTTCCTGGCTTAGGGAGCTCCTACTGTGTGCCAGCCAACTTAGCTGTTCTACTCCAGTACAGCATAAGGTACCATGGAGCCCAGGCAAGGGAGGTGGGAAGACCTTTCTAAACGTCGTCTGTGAGCTGAATCTTGATGCAAATAAGATGTCAAGTGATGCTGAGGCCTGGCGAAGGAAGTGTGTTGGTCCAGCTTGGACAGTGAGGGTTTGGGGACCAGCTTGCACAGTAAGGATTAAAATGCTCATAAGCCAGTGAAGACCATTTCAACTGGCCGCATCTATGTGTGCTCAGTAGGTTCTTCAAAGCTGGCTAGTTTTTGCTTGCAACCACAAACAGAATATCATAGGTCATTCTGGCTACAAACATTTGGCCAGTGGTTCCCAGACTTGACGGGGCAGTAGAGGCCCCTGCAGGGCTCCACCCCCCCCCCCCCCCCCCCCCCNCAGATAAAACCAGGAAGATACAATCACAATCACCTGGAAGGATTCTTAAAACACAGATTACTGGCTGGGCTTTAACCCCCCAGTTTCTGATTCAGTGAAGTCTAAGGTAGGATATAAAAATCTGAGTTTTGAACAGGTTCCCAGGTGAAGCTGCTGTGCTGGTTGGGGATCACATCTTGAGAACCACTCAGGCACAGGAACCAAAAGGAGGATGTAGAAGCATCCGGGGTTCTCCACTGGCTGTCGGCAAATGTTTTGTTTGTTTGTTTGTTTGTTTTTAAAGATTTTATTGGGGAATTGGGAGAGGGGAACAGGCAAGTTTGGCAAATGTTTTTATGTCAGCAATGGAAGTAAACCAAGCTGGCTTTGAAATTCCTTGAGCTATTAAAGATATTTCTTAATATTCCTGCTGGCAAAAGGCATCGTTGACTGAGAATATGTCTATCTGTTTCAATAGGATCGGTTTTTCCAGAGAAACAAGAAAGTGGCCTGCGTCCCCCAACAATCTGGCTTTCAAAAATATATGAACTGAGCAGAAGCTATGTAACTGAAGATAAAGCTGTCATGGAGGCCTCGAATGCTGCAGTTAGAATCACCTGGACGGGGGAACTTGACTATAATGAGACCTCTAACTTGATTCTGACCAGTCCTATAAGGAAGGCTTGAATGAATTCTCATTTTGCCAGTGAAGACACTGAGAGGTAAAACCCAAGTCATGGTCCAGGAGAACAGTCATGGATGATGCCACGCCAGAGGGCTGTGGAGAGGGTGCTGGGAGAGGAGGGACGTCCCTGCACCTCCTGGAGCTGACGTGCACTGGGTGGGGCCCAGAAGTTCCCAGGGGTGAAGGAGCCCAGAGACCCTTCCTCTGAAGAGCAGCTCAGCACAAGTGTCAGCGCCACTGACAAACAGGGAACTGTTTCCGCTGATCCTCTCATGGCCAAGGAGATATAATCGTGTACATTCCAATGCAAAGAGAATGTCCCTGTGGCTTCTGGAATCCCCTCAGACCTCCTGCTTCTCGGCAATTTACTTCACAATGCCCGTCTGGATTTCCCCCCACAGCTCCACCCACCCCAGGAGAAGAACAATGGTATGCCCAGCACAGGTGCGCAGTGCTTGCTCAGAAAACCACTTCCTTTAGTGCTCTTAGCATATGAGTAAGAAGGAGAGTCAAGTTACCTCACGTGCCTTCTTCAGTTTCCCGGAGTGTAAAACAGGGATGACACGGTGCCCCCTCCCAAGTTACTGTGAAGGTTCAATGAATCAACTGGGACCTGCTGGGAATGCAAATTTCCGGGCCCACAGCAGCCCTACAGACAAAGTGGGGGTAGGAGTGGGGTTAACCAGCCCTGGGGTGGGGTGGAAGGCAGAGGGGAGGGGGTTCCTGATGCTTCCCCCAATTTGACAACCACGGCTTTAGAATGTAAACTCCACTAGGACAGGATTTCTGTTGGTTTCATCACTGCGGCAGCCCCAGTGCTGGCACAATGCCTGGCATATTACAGATACTCTTCCCATATACAGGCATTCAATACTTTCAAGTGACTGGATGAGTCCAGATGAAACGGGAGAGGAAATAAACTGAGATTCAGAGAGCCTGGCATTTATACTACAGCTGCACAGCCTGATGACTCCATCTCACACGGATCTGCAGGAAAGGCTAAGAGTTGGGGACTGTCTGTCCCACCCTTGCATACCCAGTGCCCAGCAGTCTCTCGGTAACACCCTAGTAAAGACACAAAGGTCACCCAGCTCCAAATCTAAGTTCACAGCACAACTGCCAACAGGTGTCCCAGGCAAATCTACCCCCCCCACACCTTCCTAAGATGGGTAAAGGGATTCTAGAGCGCGGTCCTGGTGCAATTTATCTGTTTGCAATTTATCTGTTTAACTGTTTGTCCATCTCCCTCGCCCAAGGGTACACCCCGTGGCAGCAGGAACTTTGCTCTGATCCTCAGCACCAGCAATGGAGCCTGGAGCCCACTGGGCACTCAATAAATACCTGCTGAGGAATGGCCAGGCCCTGCTGGGTGGGATGAGATAAATACCTGTGCCCTTCTGTGCCACCACCACACTAAAACCAGTGGGTTCTCAAACTCAGTGTGTGTGTGGAGGGTGTGTGTGTGTGTGTGGAGGAGGAGGACGCGGAGGGGGGGTACAACTTCCAGAGTGAAGGGACACGGTATCAAAGCAGCTCCACGTGAATTCCAGAGACCTCGGGTTTCCGCCTCAGCCTTCTTAGCTCTGCCATGACAACTGCGGCTCATCACCCCTGCTGCACACACAGCCCTGCTGCCAGCTCCCTGGCAAGAGTCACTTTACCCCAGAAATTCCTAAGAAGGGCTTGCCTCTGATAAGACCAGGGGAAAAGAATTTATTGATTTATTTATGTAATGAGCGACGCCAAGGTGACTTGCAAGCGTTGATGTCAACAGTGGCTTACCAGGAAGAGGCCTGAGCTGGCGAGGAAGCAGCAACGGTCCCAGCTCCTCGGACAAGGCAAAGGGGCGTAAGTGAGCCTAACTCATCACCGCTCCCATCGGAAAGCCCTGGTGGGTACCGGGCACTGGGCTAAGACTTGACGTGCCTGGTGCCCATTTCATCCTCACCACAACCCTCGGGGGGTAAGCAGGTCCTGCTCTTACCCGTTTCACACAGCCGAGGAGAAGGAAGTTGTTCAAGGTCACGGACTATGTGTAAACGACAGCCAGGACTTGACTCGGTGTCCTCTGAAGATAGTGTTGTACATCAAGCCAATGTTTGGCTGGAACCCCACAAACATTTTACTCCACAGTGAACAAGGTATATATAGGCGAATAGGTGTGTTTCTGTTTATTTCTTTCCCTGTAGTTAAAAGGTCCCTGTCCCCTCGCTGTCCCCCTTCTCCTCTCTTCTGCTCTCCAAGTTCACTGAAAGAGAGTGCAAGAGAGGCTTTGAAATCAGGCAGACCTAGACTCAGATTCCAACTCTGCCTCTTTCTACCTGTATGACCTTGAGTTTGTCACTTGACTGTTCTTGGCCTCCGTCTCCCCATTTGCAAAAATGCCAGAAAAACACACTAAGCAACAGTGCTTGGCACGTGACAGGCGCTGGATAAAGATGAATAAAGATGATGATGATGATCTTCCTCCCTATCACCAGGGGCCTGTTACTGTTCTCATTGTTAGTGATACAGAGACAAACGACAACGCACTTGTCAGAAATTCCTGGAATACACAATGGAACGGCTCACAGAGCTCTAGCTATCCAAGAAAAGCCATGACAGATGCAGGACTGGAAGGCTGTCCCAGGGTCATCTCATCCTAGCAGCTACCTGATGCCTGTATCTTGATACTTGACTCTTCCAAGTCAGGTACCAGTCAGTGGATCCTAAGAGCTGCCCCAGTGACGACTCTAATGAGTAACTGCCACTGGGCGGGGATGAAGCCAGCGTGGGGACAGCCAGCCGGGCTGCCACTGAACCAGGCTCAGCAACAGCAGGCAGCCGGCCGGCTGGGGAAAGGCAGCAGCTGCCGTTGCCTGGTGTCCCGGCTGCCAGCGAGTGATAAATGGAGTGGGGGAAGAAAAAGGCAACAAAGGTGTCCCTAATCTCGATGCAGCTGCATCTTTTTTTCTGGCTGACCACTGAATGAGAACTTAAGCCCCGGTCCTTTTTCTTAGGCAGACATTTGAAACGGAAAGATCCCATGTCTTCCCAACAGTGAGATGTCACGGGCAGAAACACGAATAAGGGAATTGGGGGGGGCAGGGGTGCATGGGACCCACTGTACTGGTCCGTCCCCCCTCCCCCCACCCCCTCTTCCCTGTCCAGCATCTTTATAGAACGTGCTATGTCCGCCCTACACAGCGACAGTAACTGTCTGTCCCCTCCTTGATCTCCCCCCCCATTATTTTGGCAACAGGTTTTCTGCTCAGGAGCTGGAGGCTTAATGGCCTGCTGGTGAAGGGTAAATATCAAAACGCCACTGTATCCAGTTTCTGAGTTTTCTCTTCTTTTATCTCGCTCTGAAACAGGGATTCCAGGCGGCCAAGAAGCCCGTCAGCAGAAGCAAGCAGAGCCTGTCGCTGTTCTACCTAAGTGTGTACAGCCAGCTGGCCCTCTCTGGCGGGGATTTTTCACACGGACTCAGCCCAGAGCCAGCTCTCGGCTCTGTCCCAGTGGAAGTCCTAGGAGACGTCACCCAAGCCATTTCTCAAAAAGATGGGGCTTTCTCTCCTCCAGGGCCCCTCCCTGAGCGGGGGGGTGTGTGGGGGGGAGACCGCAGATCCTCCTCACCTGCAGGTAGGAGAGAGCTCCTGGCACTCAGCACAGACAGCCAACTGCCACAAAGTGCCCCCCCCCCGAAATGCCATCAAAACCTGACCAAGGCTTCTTCCATCCACGAGCTTTGCAGCAACACGAATGACAGCCACCTCTAACTGCCGCTTACTCTAGCCTTGCTCTCCTTATGTGCACCTGAGGTTGGCCTTCCAACCTTCCCAGTAACTAAGGCAACCTGATTCTCTTCTCTTCAAAAGAGCAGTGTTTCCCAGCTACCTGAGGTCCCAGGGGATTGCAGAACCAGGTCAGTTTGGCTAGGCCGGAAGCGGGAGGGGTGGTGACAGACAGCAGCTGCCTTGGCTACTAATCTCTGGCCGTTGGGAGCCTTTACTCAAGCGACTTGGAGATGGCTTTGAACTCCCTACACACATTGTGTTCTTTGGAGCTTCTCTCCTCCATCGATCTCTGTTCTCTCCCTCCCAGGGCTCTGGTGTAGCTGATGCTCCCAGAAGGTTGAGTCTGAGCCCAGCAGTCTCCTAAACCGCCACGTGGATCTCACTTGCTTCTCTGATCAGGCCTCCTGTGCCTCATCTCCCCGCTGAGATCCAGAGCAGGTTTGCCTCGTTTTAGGAATAAATGGTAACTCTCAAGCCCAACTTGCCAACAGGGCCCTCTGGAGCCCAGAGATGCTACAGCCAATATAAGTGTGGATTTAGGAGCCCAACTACCTAAGCTCCACTCCTGGGTGAATCACCTCCTGGGGACCTTGAGCAAATTATTTAACGTTTCTAAGTCTCAGTTCCCCCATCTGAAGATGGAGATAATAGGACTTATCTCATACAGTTGGCAGAAGGATTAAATGAAATAATATAAAACACTGTGCAGCATAGAGTAAATATTCAGATGTTAGCATTTATTATTATTTTATTCATTTATGGGTTCCAAAGTCTCTTATTTCTTCCTGTTATCTTCTATACTAATGCTTTTTAACCTTATTTCTTTCTTAATAGTTGGCATGATATTCCCTTGCATCATAGACTCCCACGGAGTGTGTGGATCATAAACTCAAGCCTTCGAAAGAGAAGAAAAGCCCTCTAATAACTTGTGAAGACCTGATCTACATGTATGGGTGGGTCATTAAGAGCAGAAGCATGGAGAATAGAGGCTTTGGGTAAATTCCTTGTCGGGCTGGTTATAACTCCGGCTTAAGAAAGCATGTCGAAATGTAAATTGGCGGAAAGTGACATCAGTCTGACAATAATTGAAAGTGACATCAGCCTGACAATAATCAATCAACTTTAATTGATTACAAAAATAGTGACTCATTTGCAATTGCTGGTACTTTTAACAGTTTGACACATAATAAATTCCTATGGCACAACTCACAAATGATTGTGACGCTATGAAAGAAACTTGCTGGTCTCCACAGTGAAAAAGAATTTTGAAGAATAACTCAGCCACAAGCATAAATATTCCCAAATTATTACAATGGATGAGGAGAAAGTGGATCCTATTTTTAGAGAAAGCTTTCATAAAAAAAAAAAAACAGGAAAGGAGACCTGTACTAGAGACTCAAGGTCGACATTTATTTGCTGTGTGACTTTGGGCAAGTCACTTGTCTCTGAGTCTCCGTTTCATCCGTAAAATGAGAACGCTGGATTACATGACCAGAAAGGTCCATCCTGACTGCCAATTGCTACAGAGCTGGGCAGAGACTCCATCTCCACTGGACTTAAGTGCTTCGCAGGTACGTCTCGTAAAAGCTAAAAGAACTGGCATTCCCAAGTGTCTCAACTGTGTCTGGCTCTGTGCTAGCTAGCTGCCCTACGTTTATTTAATGCTCAGAACTGCCCTTGCTAGCTTATGTCCATCTCCCCATCCCAGAGAAGACAAAATCAAGGCTCAGAAAATATGTAACTTGCCAAGGTCACTCAGGTAGCAAGTAGCAGCTCCACGGTGCCAGGATTCAGAGGCTCACCCTCTTATCACTGTCCGCACTGACCCTCTGCTAACTGTGGCCTCCACACCAGAATAGCTGCAGGTGAGTAAAACTGCGCCTATGCCAGCTCCATTCCCCAAAGCCAAATTCTTGAGGCAGTGTAGCCGGGGTCTGGAGTCAGCAGCTACCGCCGCAGGCAGCTGAGTGGTGCAGCGATTAGAAACGTGGGCTCTGGAGTCAGAGCGCCTTCATCGGCACCTCAGCCCCACAAAAACCGAGAGGCTTTACCAAATGCAGCCCCCCTGAGCCCCAGGTATATACATCACTACCTATCCCCAGGGTTGTTAGGGGGATCACAGAAAATCGCCCATGTGAAGCTCGCAGCAGACAGCCTGAGAGCTGTACCTGCTCAATCATTATTTCCTTCCTACCTAGCTGAAGAGGGTGGGCTATAGCTAGTGACAACTTAACCTGGGGCAGGGCTGAAGAACCAGGGGCCAATATTCCCCCTGAAAATTATGTGCCAAAAACTGTGTTCTCGCTTTTCTTCGGGAAGCATCCTTAACGTTTGTGTCAGGTTCTCATAAGGGTCTGTGATCAGAGGAGGTTCAGATCGTTTGAGCGTGGTAGCCCCAACTTTCTACAATATAAATTATTTCTGAAATAACAGGGTTAGCTCAAGTTCTTCCTCAAGTCATGAGAGAAGCTGCTGAGTCCTCTCAGCCAGGGGGGCCTCAGGCACTTATCACACAGATCCAAAAACTGTGCCCAGAGTTCCCAAGTGGTTCCTGGAAAAGGGTCTGACCACAAACCACAGCATAAGCAGGAATTAGGCTTCAGGAACCTTCTCTGGCAAGGCCAGCTCCAACAATCCATTCTTCCCTAGAGAATAATCAGCATATGTATTTGTTTTATGCATACCAGTAAATAAAATACAGGCAGGACGTGGGACCCTCGGGAGTTACTCTGCTGAAGGAACACAGCTCCACGGGGCTGCACCTGACACCCCGCGAACCGTCCCCTTCCCAGACCAGCCTTGCCTCAGGAAGAGCCAGCTCCTGGTGCTGCTGGAGACTTTGGCCCAGTAGGCAGGGCCCAAGCTGCCCACTGGACCGTCTCCGGTTGTTGGGACAACCGTGCCCAGGAATTCTGGCCTCCCAGTCTTCGCCTGGGTGAGAAGGGGAGAAAGTTGGCAAGGTCGGCTGCCTGGCTGCTCTTCCAACCCCCTGGTGAAGAGAAAGTTGAAAACTGAATTCCCTACCCCCAGCAGCCTCGGGGAGGACAGCACACAAAACAGCTCAGCCCCAGAGGCAGGAATGTGCCAAGACATTCTTCAAGGCTGGTAACCCGAGACGCTATTTTGTTCTGGTGGCTAAGAAATCACTTTTCTGACTGAAAGACCATTTGACTGACTTCTTTTAAATTCAGGGGAATGGGCAAGTATCTCCTGGATTCAGGTAAGGAAAAAGCCAGGACAAATGCAAACACGCACACACAACACACACTTAAGGGGCAGGATTTTTTGTAGATTTTTTTGTCTCATAGTATCGACCAGTCGCAGGAATGTAACTACGTTAGCAAAATGTATCTCCCCCATCACCCTAAAGGAGAAGTCTGGCTCTTTTGAGGTTTGTTCAGTTTTTTCCTCCTCCTTACAGCAGCGCCTTCACCCGCCTCTCAAATTCTGCCGTGGAGTCAGGAGGGGTACGGAGAAGGCCTGGGAGTCTGAAATCATATCTGTGAGCTGGCAGGGTCCTTAGAGGCCGGCTAATCAACTCTCTTGTCTCACCAATGAAGCACTTACACCTCAGAGAACTCAAGCAATTTGCCTGAGGCCACACAGGCAGGACTAGAAGGCGGAAATCCCTACCAGGGTGTGCAGGAGGCAAATTCCAGAGAGTCCTCTGCTCAGCTCTTTCTCCAAACTTCCAAACTTGGCCCACCCCAACAGTGACCCCAAGGTTGCTGCACTCAGCGCCCCAAGCTCAGGGGCCTCACAGCGTCCCAGTGCAGGTGAGATGACCAGGAGGTACAAAACCAATGAGTTGCAAGGTTAAGAAGTGGGCAGCTCCATTAAGCACCAGTATGGTTTTAATCCCTCTCCATTGCTTGCCAATCTGCCTGAAAACAAAGGCTGGTTTCTGGGGCGGTGAGCAGGTCACAGGGTCGAGCTAAAATATAATGGCACTGGCTTGTTTTTTTTTCCTCCACTGTATTTTCAAGGATCTTTTCTATGTACGGCAATAGATATCACTAGTTTTCCATTTCTGAAGGCGGTTAAAAAATTTCAAATTGAGTTGATTTAAAATCAAATATTCAGTAAGCAATAGCACAGGTGGACGTGGCAAAAAAATCGTGAAGGTGGTCCACACAGTACGACACTTTGGGAAATTATGCTCTAGCCACGTCAGTTTTCCATGGAAGCTCTTCTGCTTCCCTCTTTCAAGAGTCAAGACTTATTGCTGTTTGAGAAGCTTTCTACAGCTGTATTATCCTCTCAGGGCCCCAGAAAAGTCCGTAGGTGCCTGACCTGGAGTGCTTAGCAGCGGTAGGTATGAGGCAGTCCACCTCCAACATCCTGCTGCTACCAGCACTTTGGCCTGAGTAAGCTGCTTAAACCTAAAACTGGGGGAAGACACACAGCTTGACCTGGCGTTGGTTCTAGGAGGGCACAAGGGGCTGCCCAGTTCACCAACACAGTAACAGAATCCCTGGGACAACTGACCCTGAGGTGGCTGGGGAAGGAGAGTGAGACAGAACATGCTAGGTTAGAGCTTCAGAGCTGACATATGGCAGGACGGTAGAAGGATCCAAGCCAGCAATCGCACCTCTGGGCCTCAAGTTTTCTACTGTTTGAAAACGGGAGTCGGACTCTGACCATCTGTGTCCTTCCCAGCTTTTAAGAGTTCCACTATTGCTCGTTCGCTTCCAAGCAAACCATTAGTCTCACAGACAGGGAAACCGAGGCTCAGAGGCAAAGGCGGCTTGCCCAAGAGATGCTTTCTAGCATTAACCTTTTCTCTTCCAGATTACCTTACTGAGACATTCATCATGGTACTGCGCATAGAGTAACCCAGTAAATGTTGAATGAATGAATTTAGCACTCAGAGAAACTACTGGAAACCTCAACTCACAGCTTCTTTGTGTTACCCCTCACCTTGCTACACACCCATCCTGGACTTGTGGGAACCTCAATCCCAACCCCGCAAGATGAAGGGTCCAAAAAATTCACCTCTATTGCTTTATAGGCACCTGACGCCCAAGGTCACAATGACCAGGTGAGAAAATTCCACATTCCTAAGACACTCGGGACCGCAGACCGCATCAGCAAAGGACAACAAAGCTGTCCCCAGGGGGTGGTCCTCCGGCCCCTCCAACACATACACGGGGAGGGAGTGCGCGTGTGCAAAGAAATCCCAAGCAGTGGGAACCCGGAGAAAGTCTGGAAGCGAAGAGCCACTCCGGCCATCTCAGACTCCACCTGCCTCAGCAAAATAAATAAATAAAAACCCCGTGCTACAGCCGGCGTGGTGGCTACCAAGGTCAGGACGCGCTGGTGCAGAGCTGAGGAGCCCGGTCCCCGGAGGAAGAAAGGCAGGAGAAAGAGGCGACGAGCTGGGCTTTGCCAGAGGCCTCTCACCCCATCTACACCCTAACAGCCTCCAAGTCGCTGTGAGGTTCCTGGAGAACCAGTCTCCCCGACCAGCCCTCTCCCCTGTTCCTTCCTTCCTTCCTTCCCACCTTCCCACTCCCGCCTCCAGCCGCCCCCCGCCCCCACTCCAGCACTCTTCTCAGAGCCTCCGAGTCACCTGTCAAAAATCACACTCCAGGCTGCCTTTCCCTCCGCTAGTGTCCTTCCTCCAGCAGTCTCCCACGGAATCCTGGGGTCCCGCCACCCCGTTTAAACCAGATGTTTCTCCACCCCCGCTCCCCGCTCTCCCCTCCCGTTGCCAGGGAAAGCCTACCTGGGAAGCCCCAGCATCGCTCCCCTAGGTCGCGCCCCCACCCGCAGCCGACGACTCTTTCTAAAGGGGGCGGGGGGCGGGGCTGGAGCTTAAGGTCAAAACCCTGGGCAGGTGCCGGCTGGGGCCTAAGTCCTCCATGTAGGGGTGGCACAGGGGGCAGCCTGGGTCAACTCCCTGGCCGTCCCTCCTCCCAGCAGCCCGCGGGGGCAGGAGCAGCGCTGCACCAGGGGATGGGGCGGCGGGGGGATGGG